>NW_024347867.1:1964533-2180048 GCF_902729225.1 Pteropus medius
TCGACATCAACAGGAAAGCCATGGCACTGGACTGAGACAAGTGCTGTTGAATTGTGGCTGGTTGAAGTTGTTCGGGGTACATGCAGAGATGTGGAAAACATGACAAAGGCCTCAGAGACAGGGGAGGCCAAAGGATCTGATGTAGCACCTCAGAAGTGTTCAATATAGTCCATGCCTTGCACCACTCAGATTCAGTATGAACAAGATTTTTCTCACTTGTTCCTCGAGAGAGGAAGTGTAAGTTCAATCAGTCACCGAATCTGTTTCAAGGTGGTAGCCAGGTACATCTCTGAGAAGACCAAAATTAAGAGGATTAGTGAAACAAATCATAGTTCCTAAAGCTGTAATTGGTTCTATGGTCATAACCGATTTTCATCATCATCTTGCATCACCATCCATTCTAGAGTTCCCTTTTACTCCACCATTATTGAACTGGCCTGGATGACTTGCCTGATGATTGGCCCAGATTTGTATCCTCAAGGGATGTAAGCCTTTAGATCGCCTTGCTTCGACTGGGTTATGATAGCTGCAATTGCTCACATATCGTTCTCACTGGGCATGGAATCACCAAGAGATGCTGCAGTGTATCTCCTGGATTCTAAACATATTCTTCCCTGACCCATGTGTAGAAGAAACCTTAAAACTTCATGCTACTTTATTGTGTCCTCTCGAGGATGGTTTCTCCCAAAAAACTAAGACTTCTAACCTAGCAGAACTGAAGGCTACAAGGAAGAGAGACATAGGTTCTACAAGTGGGATACTAGGAGAGATGGTGAGGGGGCCCGATTCTACTTGTACAACTGGGTTTCAGGACCCATTCTAGCTATTGGGGATGTAGCCCTATATCAATCTTTGTTTCAGTGTGTCTATCACATTGCAGAAGCACATATTCCGAAACAGTTGGGGTTTTCACTCTGAGCTGGCTTTTCACCTGAATGTTTAACAGATTACCATTCTGTAAAGCCATGCTTCAGAATGATGGTACACATGATAAAGGCAGTGCATACTGTGATCTTGTGGCTAAATCTTTATACCTCACTTAATGCTAAAAAGATTCCTTGATCTAAGGCAATGTTGTACAGGGTACCAAGTCAATAATTCAGCTATTCTCTGAGCTCTTAGTTCATGGTGCTGAAAGCAGAGAAGGCAAATGCATATCTGGAGTTGGTATCAATTCTGGTAAGAATTTTTAGGTATGGGATTTGATTTTACCTTATTTTTAAGTTAATAAATTAACTTGTTTCTATTTTATAGATGCTAGCAGAAGTCACAAGATTGAGATCAGAGGCAAAAATTTTTCATTCTCAACACAGCAAGCAGCATGATGTCAGTTCTCCTTGCCTCCAAGTTCCAAGGAGGTATGATAGAAGACCCAGATAGACGTAGATTTGCATCAGTTGATGAATACTCAGCTCTGGGAACCTGTTGTTTCAGAGCAAGCAATAAACAAGCCCTCTCTTTGTCCTGGAGGGAGACATGACCTCATTCCTCAAGGTTGATTGCTGCAAATAATACTCTGAGAAATGGCCTGGGTAAGAACTATGAGGGCCTTGCAATCCTGGTATATCCAGAAAGAATGTGCAGGGATGCTCAAGGCCGATGGTGGATTGTCTCTCCAAACAAAGACGAATTGTTGCTTCCTCCAAGCCAGAAGGGGCCAATGATATCAACTTGCCACTGAGTGACTTTATGGCCTCCTTGAGGGTCCAGCATCCTGCTGGACCTGCTGCCAGAAGGTTGGGTGTTCATCAGTAGCTAAATCAAGCTTTGTGAAAGGAAGCACAAGTGTTGGGCCAATGCAGTCTCCATTCATGGGCCCATTTTGCCACCACTATGGTGGCAAAGGAGGAAAGCTGGCTGACATCTATAGGACAAGTCACCTTCTTCTCCTGGTGGTGAAGTGCCACTCTGCCATAGATGCTCTCTGTTAGGCATTTACATGAGATGCAAATATCCTCGCGGTTTGTGTCCGTTCCCATCAGTCCATCTGTATACCTTTTTTGCCACAATCCCAATCTTGGTCCTACTGAGCCCCTTCTGAGGTGTTCGATTCTTGATTAAAAACTCGTGTATGATTTTTCAGGTCTGACTCTACGTCAGGGGTCCCCAACCCGAGCTGCAGACTAGTACCAGTCCGTAGCCTTTTAGGAACTAGGCCACACAGCAGGAGGTGAGCAGTGAGAGAGTGAGAGAAGTTTCATCTGTATTTGCAGCCACTCCCCAGCGCTAGCATCACTGCCTCACCTCCACCTCAGATCATCTGGCATTAGATTCTCATGGGAGAACCAGTCCCTGGTGCCAAAAAGGTTGGGGACCACTGACCTAGGTGGTTACAAAGGCTTGATCCAGCAGATGTCACTAGGAAAAGCTGCTCTCCCCACAGCTGGCTTGGTGCACAGCCAGCACACTGCAGTTTCTGAGAGGACTCAGCCCCCTCTGGCTGGTAAAGCTCTTCATATATTTGCATTGCTAGCCCAAGTGATGTCATTCCTTGGTCTCTCCATCTGAGGCCTTGGACAGAGTTCCTCTTCAGATGCCTTTGGTGAGGCCTGCTTACGGAGAAGGAAGGAGAAACCTCCAAGACACCTTTTCCCAACTCTCGGTACCTATTACTTCTCTGTTCCTTCTTAGACCAACTACGTATTATAACTTGAGCATAAACCATTTATCTTTCACTTTAATTCCTTGGTTCTCATTTTGCCTTCCTGAGTTACACCATGTTAAATCGAATCTCTATACCACATGTCGATACCGTAATTTTTTTTGAAGACGTGTGGTATGGTGGAAAGAACACTGAACTCGGAATCAAGATACTTGGGTTATTGTTGCAACTCTACCACCGACCGGCTTTTTATCCTCAGTATACTTGTATTTTTTTCTGATATCTAAAATTGTAGTTTGGTCATGGTAAACTAAACTAAATCTCTGTGCATCTCCCTCTTTTTTTCCCCCCCTGTGGATTTAGCACTGCAAAGCATTTGGGAAAGGTTAGGAGAGTTTTTCATGTGTCTCGACACTGACTTTGTGGCACATAAAGTTGTTGCTCACCAATATATGCGTTTTTAGACACAGCGAAAGATGATCTTTTCTAGCCTCTTACAGTTCGTGGGTCTTTGCAACTGAATTCTGGCCTAGGAAATGTAGATGAACGAACACGAGGTACCATTTCCAGACCTGGCCTTCAAGCTTCACCCCACACGTGCACACACACGCAAAGATGTTTCTGTTTTATATTGGCAAGCATACAAACGCCAGATAAGAGAAACACAAATTAAAACAACAGGAATATGCCATTTGGGGCCATAAATGAAAAATATTAAACAGATTGGCAATATAAAATGTTGAGAAAGTGTGTAGGGAAAAAGGTCTGCCCATATATGCTAGTGGTAATGTAGGAGAAACATGATTTTTTTGAGTGGGGAGGGTGGATTTGTCAGTATTCATTAAAATTGAAATAAAATATACTTTCTCCAACATTTGTTCTTTCTTGAATCTACCATAGAGAAAAGTCCCACTTGAAGTCAAAATAAGACATAGAAAAGGAAGTTTATACAAAGCAGCACTTTCATTATCAAATAGCTGGGAACTGTCCACATGGCAAGCAACAGAAAAATAATATTATATTATTATACTATGTAGCCATTTGAAGGAAGAGGTACATCTATGGATTAATATGACAAAATGCTAAGTGACAAATAAGGAAATTGCTGAATGACAGGTAAAATGTTTGAGATATATACAGATATAGAGATAGAGATAGAGATAATCTCTATCTCCGTATCCATATAGATGGACTTTTTAAAAAATAATTTGTGTATTGATACTTTAAAAATGATTCATATATTCATATTTTATAATGATTAATATTCATATATTACTTCAGTGCCTAAAACTGTAATGGGAAGTACAAGGCAATTTTTCTCCACTTGTTTGAGAAAAGAGAGGAGTGATTACTTGTGTGTTTTTTGGTAACTCTAGTAAGTCCTGGTTCTACTGCTGTCGGGTGGCCCTGAGGGGAAGGCTTTGATGTGGGCAGTCCTGGCAATGTCACACTGGATCTCTTGTGCTCCAGCCTCACATGACACCATCCGCATGATCTTAAGCAGAGTGGCAGGAAGCCAACTTGATTCCATTCCACACTTCTCAGCAAAGACTAACTTTCGTGGTAAAAATAAACAAGGTGAAGCGTCCATCGGCATACGTTCTGGTTTATCTTGTAAAATCTCTGAGAGTCTGCTGATGCAAGTCTTGAAACATCAGTAATCCCAATGGAATCGACTCCTGTTACTGAATAATGTCAAGTCTCAGCCACTCTCCTTTAGCCATCTCTTCTGGAATGGCTTTACCAGTCTGCGCCATATTTTAACCTGACTGGTTGCTTGAGAATAGAGATATATAACTGGGATCTTTTGGATAAGGATCTAACCCAAATTTTCTTAAATTCAACTACAGACTTACTCTCAGAAATGATAGCCCCAGGTAGTCTGTCTTGTACATGGCTGGCTCAAAGCTGTGGTTTTCGTGGCACAGTTTTGATAACATAAAAGTGTGTAGACCATTGTAGGGACTATAGCACAATTTTTTTTCCCCAAAGGTTAATCTTATAAAATCCATATTAATTCTTGAATAATGATGTTTTGTCACTTCCAATGAAAATAATATCAGGTCCCCAGACAAATATTTCTAACCAATTCCTTTTTGTGGACAATGCCTAAATGTATTAGTATTAAATAAATTCATGCTATATCTAGTAGAATCAAAATAATGAATGACTATGTTCTCTAATGATTCATTTTTCCTATGAAAGGTATCCTTTATGAATGGATAACTCATATTGATGGCTTGTCAATGATTCGAACTCCTCAGACAGTGTAGTGTTAGCCCTGAAAGTTGGCTTTTCTTTTTGTAATATAAGTGCTTGATAAGCCTTGATTGCCCGGGCATCTGTTTCAAAGAGGCATCTGCTTCAATGAAGTCTATCTTGATTAAACACATGGCCTGCCACAGGCCTAGAGCCAGGCCACCTCCAACCACTTCGGCTCTTTAGGTTTAGAGATCTTGGTTGGTTTTGATAACTAACTGTTTGGGCCACTTGTTTTTTTTCCTCTTCCTGTGTTTTAAATTCCCACTCTTATGCTTTAAATTCACCAATAAAAGTGAGCCCATGAAACCCTAGGCCTCCACCTTTGACCCCAATAAAAGCAGAACTCCAGGCTCATGCATTCTCTCTCCCTCTGTCCACTCTCAACCTCGCTGTGAGCCTCTTGGCACGCCTTGTACACTCTAGGGTCTGTAAATAATAAACTCTTTTTTTTCCTTCAAAGTGTCCTAATGGTTATTGCTGAAGGGTATATTGCAATCGCAATAAGAACCACAGGATCAGTACAGTGTAACAGTGGTTTGGAAAGGGGACATATCTCTGAAGCTCACCGGGGCCCAGGTGAGTGCCCACAGGCGTGTTTAACTTAATCGGCCGGCTGAGACTGGCATTAAACAGGAAATTTCTCTAATGGTCACTTAAGCACTTAGACACTGGTCAGTCTGGAACCATATAGAACAAACAATATTCAAAACTTCCAGTGAGGGTGGGTGGGACAATAAATTCTAGGTTATAATGTAACTGATGGCTCAGTATATCAGCATCCATTGTTCTTGCTGGATGGTAATCTGCTCTGTACTTAGCAAGGATCTCTCACTCTCTATGTGGTAATTGTCACTGAGGAAGTTTGCAAATCCATGGCATGCTATGGATTGTCACTCCACCAGCCAGTGTCTGTGGCATCATTGCTAGTTAATCCTAGTGTTCTTTCTACCCGAGCCCAGATACGCCCTCAGAATCCTTCCCAAAAGATGCTCTGAGGCAGCCACCAACCATCAGAGGTGGCACATAGATTCATTTTGTAATAGGTTTATCTTGTTACAGAATAACATAATTATTCTATTATGTTTATGGGCTAAAATGTGTTTCCCTCAAAAAATCTATGTATTGAAGTTCTAACCCTAAGTACATCAGAATGTGACTGTATTTAGAGATAGCCTCTAAAAGAGATTAAAATAAGGCCATTAGGTTGGGCTCTAATTCAATATGACTGATGTCCTTATAACAGGAAATTTGGTACAAGCTCATACAGAGGGAAGAGAATATAAAGACACAAAGATAAGACATCTACCAGCCAAGGAGAGAGGTCTGGAATAGAGCCCTCTCTGATGGAAGAACCAACTCTGCTGACACCCTCGATCTCAGACTTCCAGCCTCCAGAATTGTGAGAAAGTACATTTGTGTTTTTAAGCCACTCAGTCTGCGGTACATTGTTCCTGCAGCCCGAACAAAGGAATATAAGTCTCAAAAACAGAACAAAAGTAGAAGTAAAATGGCAGAAGTGATAAAGAAACTTTTTAACTTCTATGACAATAGAAAAGAATCTTTACAATTTGCTTATCATCACACACTTTCCTCTATGTTGAACTATAAGCTATTGATACTCTGCTATTATCTGGCTTGTGGTAGTTACAATACCATAGAATAAAGACTCTGTAAAAAGGAACAAAATTTTATGTACCTTACACAATGCTAGAACTGACTTGGAAGTCATATTGAATTTGTATCATGATAAGTCTAAAAAGATAAAATGGCTCTATGGTAAACAGAATAATGGCCCCCAAAGATGTCCTGTCCTAATTCCCAGAACCTGAGAATATATTAAGTTACATGGCAAATGAGAATGAAGTTTATAGGTGATATTAAGGTTGCTAAATGGCTGACTTTAAAATAGGGATATTATCCTGGATTATGTGGGTGGGTTCAACGTAATCACGAGGTCCCCTAAAAGTGAAAAAGACAGGCAGAAGAAGTCAGAGTGATGTAACATGAAAAAACTCAATTCACCAGTGCTGGCTTTGAACATGGAAGAAGGTACCACCAGCCAAGGAATATAAGCAGCCTCTAGCAGCTGGAAAAGGCAAGGAAATGAATTATCCCTTAGACCCTTCAGACAGGAATGCAGCCATGCCAACACCTTGACTTTAGACCAGTGAGACCCAGCTTAGAATCTGACCTATAGAACTGTAAGATAATACTGCAGTGTTGTTTTTAAACTGCTAAGTTTGAGGTAATTTGCCATGGTAAAAATGAGAAACTAATAAAAACTCCAATAATTGATTAAATATATTTGCAATGCTAATTTTAGAAAAATATGGCAACAGCTGATTTGCTCCTGTTAGAGTTGTAGCTCGTTTGTTTTTTAAAAGGTAGGTGCATCATGAATTATCTGTTCCTTATCTTTATCTTCAACTTTATTCTGCAACCTTCTTCCCTCATCCTACACTTTTCCTTCCTTCACACCAAAGCACCAGGAGAAATACTAATTTCCTTGTTTGTTTTAATGACATTACCTTTATCTAACCATTTACACTTAAAACTCTGAAGACATTGTGACTCCTCTCTCTCCTACCCCACCCTTCATCTCATTAGTTTTCACATTCTGTGTACCTATTGCCATGTTTCTCTCACTTAATCCTTCCTTTTCATTCACAATTCTGTTCTGACCCTTGATTCCTCTTGCCTATCCAAATTTCCTAATTGATCTCCTGGCTTACCCATACCAATTCTTCCACCCCTACTTTTGCCGGAATAATCTTACCATGCAGATCTAACAGTCTCCTTCTCCTTTCCCTCAAGGATGTTTTTCAAGGTCCTCTGCAGGGAGGCTCCAATCTTTCTGTCCAGTAGCTGTCTGCACCATCACTCATTAATCCATCCACACATGCCTTAGGCGCCAGGTCAGTGTTTCTCAAGGGTGATGCACAGGAGAATCACATGAGTAGCTTTCAAACAACACTGATTCCCTGGCTCACTTAGTCAGGATATCTCCGTGTGGGACCTAGGAAATGGACAACTTTGAATGTGAATGTACATTAGAATCACTCAGAGGGCTAGCTCAAACACAGGTTGCTGGGTTCCAATCCCAGGGTTTTTGATTTAGTGGGACTGGGATGAGACCTGAAAATTTTTATTTTTCACTTAATTGAGATACAATTTTCATACCATAACGGTGACTGTTTTAAAGTACACAGGTCAATGGTTTTTAGTTTATTCACAAGGTAGTGCAACTATTACCACTATCTAGTTCTACAAGAAACCTATTAGTAGCTAATTCTTATTGTCCCTTCTCCCTGGTCCCTGGAGACCACTAATCTACTTTCCGTCTCTATAAAGTTGTCTATCCTGGACATTGCATATAAACACAATTATACAATATATAGTTCTCTGTGCCTGGCTTCTTTCAGTTAGCACATTTTCAAGGTTTATTCACGTTGTAACATGTATCAGTATTTTATTCCTTTCTTTGGCTGAATAATATTTTGCTATATGGATATACCACACTTTACCACACTTTATTTATTCATGAATCAATGGACGGTTGGGTTGTTTCCACTTTTCACCTGTTAGGAATGATGCTGTGATAAACATTCGTGTACAAGTTTTTGTGTGGGCATAGGTTTTTGATTCTCTTGGAATACATACCTGGGTGTAGGATTGCAGGTGACTCTATGCTGAGACCTGAGCATTTGCATTTCCAACAAGTGCTTTCCTTCTCATCTTTACCTTGGGAAATCCTACTCATCCTTGATGGCCCATCCCTGGGGCCGCCTCTATCGTAAAGCCGATGTGACCATTATCTGTGTGTGTTTTTCCTCTTGCTCTGACTGACTGTAAGCTCCTCATAGGCATCAAGTGTGTTTCAATCATCTTTGTATGAAAGCCCTGAAGCCTGGCTCAATGCTCATACGTTACTGGCACTCATTAATATATATTCAGTTGAATGTAATTCCAGGTCTTTTGATGTGGTAGCCTAAAGACATGACCCTAAAAGATATGGCTTTACATTCCTCCTCCCCTGACCCCAAACATCTGATAAGTTCTCATAATTTAGTATTCCTAAAGTCATTTTATAAGTTCCTTCCCAGCTGGTCTCATGATCAGGAAGCAGAAGATCCAACTACAATGATTCCTTCAAGTTATACCATTTAAAGATGATTTTTATGATTACTTCTTGGACATTAATGTGATCTTAATGCTAGAAACCAGGGTCTCTATGCGATGCTGGGAAATAACTGCGACAGCAAAATTTGCCTATCAACACATTACTTCAAACGTACAAGAGCACATCTACACGTACAGCTCTTCGTATAACTCCCATGGTAGTCAGTGGAATATTGCTACATAGCATTTCCCATTTTCCTAGCAATGCTGGGAAATAGCAAAAATATAAACAAGTCCTCTATTAATAAATTTATATTTAAGTGTTTAACATAAAACAAAACACTATTTAATACTTAGGTCAAACATTAGGTTGGCAGACAGCATTTACCTGCCATCCTCCCAAAGGGATCTGTAAAACAGTGGTGTGCATCCATTTTTATGTTTACTATCCCAGCTTCCCAGGCATCCACAACATGTGCTGAATCTTCGAAGTGGCCAGGAATTCCCCTTCAGTAGATAAAAACCAAAGGACGGTATTTCTACTACTCTTTCTTGACAGTACTGGCCAAACCTCCATTGTCACATTGAGCTTTCTGGAAAGCCATAGGCCACTCACATTCCCCATTGCCCAATTTCTTCCCAAGGCATATAACACCCAAGACAGCACATTATTTTCACTGTCAGTCATCACTGACGATTTCTGCCTAGTCCTTTAGCCTTGTTACTCTGTCTCTTACAGAATCACTTTCTGTCTGCAGCGTCCTTGTGAATTGTGTTCTCCAACACATTTCTGTTATATACACTACTATATATATTTTGTGTATGTATATATATATGTATGTGTGTGTGTATATATATGTATGTGTGTATATGTATGTGTATATATATATACACACACACACACACACACATATATATATATATATATATATATAGCTAAGAACAGTATAATTTTATGTGTGATATCTTTATGGTAAATCTTTAAAGAAAAGGATGGAAAATAGAGGAGCATGTTACTATTTAAAATATTAAGCTCAGACGGGTTCGTTGAAATTATAGACAGCAACGCTTATATGATAGAAAGCTGTTTGATAATAACATAGCCAAACATAAATAGGGAAGTTTTAAAATTGACCACTGGGAAAGGTGCGGACCTAAATAACTTTGGAAAGTGAGTTTTTAACAGAAAACTCTAAGACTAAAAAGGAACTGTACATAGGCACTGTACTCCAATTTCTAAAGTTGTGTTTCATGGAAACACAAGCGAACAATTCTGAAACTTCTGGGACTGAACAAATAAATAAATGGATGGTGGATGGTGGGAGTCTGATTTCTCTTTGTTGAAGTGAGAGGCTTCAGATGAGCAAGAGGGAAGGCTAGTATGAAGCATATTGGATTAGATTTGGAGGCATCAGAGTGAACTAATGTCTAGCTTAATAAGGATACAGATAGATACAGAAATTATAGATATATGTGTGTATGTAGATTAGAATATGTATATATTTCCTACCTTTGTCTGCCGAAAGGGCCTACAATCAATGCCACTCCAGTAACAACGAGCAAACCTCACACCCAGAGCTTAGTTTCCAATAGAATAATTCCATTCTCTGGTATAAGGAACTAGGGTTTTCAGGAGAAAGGACTGATTCTAGGGCTGGCACTGGAAATACAGAAGCCTGGAGAACACTGTAATGGCAGAGTGTAAGATAATGCTCAAAAAACAAAACAATGGGTTTTGTCAAAGGGACACAGGACCCAATTGAAAGAGTTCCTAATGGCCAACTACAAGCCAAATAATTGATCAACAAAATAAATAATTGATCAACAAAATAAATAACCAAATATTGGGTTATAACTTAAAATATAAAATTCATGAGACCATACTGATAAAATAAATAATCGAATCAATCAGTTGGTCAATCAATTGGAAGAAGAGACAAAAAACTCAACCAACTAAATATTTCATTGCCTTTCTCTTACTAGTTTTGTAATTCCTGTCCTGGCCCCATCCGGTGTCACTTATCTTCCTATTTCTCTGCTCTGTCCCAAATACTTTGGACATGTTTCCAGTCTCTTCCAAGAGTTAAGTTTATCACATGATAATTATTCTACCTTCCAGCCTTAGAGGAAACTTGCCCATTCCTTCTAGCATTTCATCCTTCTTTATGGCCTCTCCAGTGTGGGCTGTATCTTCACCTTTACTTCTTAGCACTCAGCTACATGGGCAAGTCAGTGTTTTTCTTGTTTCCCATTGCTGCTTCTTGCAAACCGTCTCCTCTTTGTCATTTTCACATACTAAATATGTGAGCACCGGGGACAGCTATTGAAGATATATATATTTTTTGTTTATAGTATTTCCTTCTAGCCTGTCTTACCATCTTTCTAGAAAAATTCAAAGTCTATACCTCAGGTTAGACTTTTAAAGAAAGAAGCAAGATATAAATATACAAGGAGTTATCTCATTTTATATCCTAGTTTTATAATTTCTTATGCTTTTAAAGTCTAATGACATTTACCTCTGCTCAATTTTGGTGATAGTTTTTCAGAATAGCCTCACACTCAAAATCTGCAACCACAGGTTCCTATTCTTTGACACTGAGTTTACCAGCTTCATATTATTTCAGTTTTTTCATTCTCTGAATTTCGAATACTTGTTTTTCAACACATTTTAAAGTCTACTTCTGTAACACTTCTATTTTCTTTCTACTAGAATTGCCCTCAGGTTTTTTTTTGTCCCCTTTCAGACTGGATCCCATGGTCTCTCTCTTAATCATACTTTTGCCAAGATTCTCAACTCTCTTGCCCCTTTGTTCTTCCATGATACTCATACTGTAAAATACCAGTCGCAAATCTGCCCAGTCATCCTCCTCCTCTGCTCCTGTGCCCCAGCTCCAATGCAGTTGGAGAAAACTACTCAACCCTTAGACCAATGTCTCTGTGAACTCGTGGTGTCTACATTCTTCTCAAAAACCCAGAAATCCTTCTCTGCTCCTCTTACTGCCATTTTCTCTCATTCTCTCTATTAGCATTTACTAGCTTGGTGACACAAACAAGGAAGTATCTTAAGCCCTATATTCCTCATATGTAGAATTGAGGCTGTGATGGAGGCTTAATAAAATGGTCTGTATAAAGGATCTGACTCATCTTCAGCTCTCAGTACAGATTCTGCTATTAGCTGTAGTGGCAGTACCCATTTCCTCAAATCCTGTTTCTAGCAGAATATTTTGTTCATAATTTACTGAGAAAATGAAATCATCAACAAGAACTCTGTCTTGTCCTGTTCCCACATCTACAAATGCATCTGCACTTGCACCCAATTCTTTTATCCTTCTCCTGTCCCAGAAGGTGAGCTGTTCACTCCTGTACCCCAGGCCCCACCCCTTCTATTTCCTTAGGAACTTGGCTCCATTAATCATTCATTGCTTTTTTCCTCCCTGACCTAAGCTAGGCATTAAACACTGCCTTCCCTTCTCCCACATGGAAACTAAGAAGAATCCTCACCAAAGTTTCAGTTCTTTTTAAGTATCTCATCTCGATTTCCCTGTTGTAACTAAGGGATTATGATATTATGTCACTGAGTCCTTACAGACAGAAATCTTAATTATAAAAGAATGGAGAATATATTTTCTTCCCCTTTATAAGTTCATCCTTTGAGAATCAATGTCCGTCTTGGGAGCCGTGTGAATATGGGCTAGCAGTTGTGGAGAAGCCCGGAAGATCTGACTTGAAGGGCCCACACCCAATCTTGGCCACCCCCGATCCCACTCTTCCCAAACCCCACTCTCAACAAGAGCTTTTAGTTTCTTCCTATATAATTCCCACTTCATTTCTACAGTTCGTTAGGAGAGAATTCCTATAGCCAGGTGTGGAATGACTAGGAAGATCAAAGGGGGAATAAGTTGGGGGAGTGGTTGATTCTCTTCTAGTCTTGCAGAAACAGGGACCTGGGTAGAAGGGACTGCATCCAGGAGCTTTTGCAGGAAGCCACAATGGAGTTAGGAGAAGTGGGGAGGAGCACAGAGGAGTGGTTCTGTGTGGAATTCAGAATCTGAGAGTTAAATATTCCACCTTATGTTAAAAGGGGGGAGACGGGTAGATGGGTTCCATAAATGGACTTTATTAATTTCTGACTCTATATCCCCTCACATACGCACCTTGGGGTGCTCCTGTTTCTCTCCTGTTATTCTAGCTTACTGAACGAATAATTCACATACTGTTTGATCCTCAGCTCGTGGCCAGCTTATTGATTCTCTCACTCAGCCCTCTCATCTAGGTCCCCAGTAACTTCTCTATGATAAATATAACAAGCATTTTTCAGTCCATATCTTCCTTGCCATCTCTGTGACATTTGCAATGTTGACCATGTCTTCCTGCTTGAAATGATCTACTCTTTAGCATCCATGACATATGGATCACTCCTACCTACTTGGCTCCCTTCCTGTACGCCTTATTCTCCGGCCTCCCCTGAATGTGAGTGTTACCCAGAATTTTGTTCTTAGACTTCTTCTCATTGTAAAAGCCATAGATCCAAATATTACTAGTAATACTGCTCCTAAATCTATGCTTAAGTTAAGATCGCTTTCCGCGGCTTCATTTTGGATCCAGACCTGGATGTCCTTAAACTCAACATTTCTTATAAAGGAGAATTGCCTTGTCATCCTCTCGACGACCCAGACAGAAGCCTGAAACATAATTTTAAATTTTTCCTCCTGCCCTCTCCTTATATCCTCTGTCACCCACACCCCATGTTCAATCATATCCATCCTATCCTTCTGCATACCTCTCACAATTACCTTCTATCACCACCATGAGAGCTAATACTGAATAATCATTAAGGGCAGGTATTGCATTACACATCTTTTTATACCTAGTGCATAGAATATTGGCACGATTTTAATATATTATGTAGAATATATGAAAGAAGTAGTGTATGAATAAACAGTTCAATAAATAAATGAATGGATCAATCACAACTCAAGTTCAGCCCTTCTGATTTCAAAAAACGAGACTTTCATAAGTCAAATAAAGTACAAAGGAAAATGGGGCAGTGGAGTTTTTTCCTTATATGGAAATACATGGAACATAGGACAATGAACCAAAATAAAAAATAAGAAACAGATCAGCCAGTATCTGTTAAGGCAACAATGTCTGAGAACCTCAACATTTGGGGTTTCTGATCCTTTGCTCTAACCCCTCTGTTTGTGCAGGTCTGCTCCTTTCTGGGGATCTGCTCTGTTCCCCTCTCATTTCTCCTTTCTACTCTGCATACCTTTTGTCTATATCACCGAATTTGCCTAAAGTTTGTTTTCTCATGACTGGTTGGCCATGACTTATCGTGACCACAGCCTTCCCTCCCAGCTTCATCTATGCATCCATTCAGCGTTAGCACCTGCTAACTGCCTGGTTCTCTCTGTACTTCCCAGTCCAAGTCCCTGAGGGAAGAATCTGATGGGCCTGGCTCAGTCTTAAAATGCCAGCCTACTGATTAACTGCCGTTGAGTGTGTGCCCATCCTGGTCCACCACAGTCCAGTCACCACTGTTCACGTTTAATTGAGAGTCCCATGACACAAACCATGGCTGTCCAGGGCTACAGTTAGCAGAAGCCATGGTCAGAGCAGAAACTGTGACTAATATGAGAACACAAACATATGATCATATAATTCCTGGAGATATAAAAAGGAAGAATTCTTACCCCCAACGCGAGTGGGATGGTGGCTTACCCAAGGTAGTAGGAAAAGCTGAAGCTGTCGAAGCCAGCAAAGTCAAAATTCACATAGGAGTGTTGAGGGTACAAGTGACAGCCTAGGATTCCAGAGAATCGAGAAATCTTGATGGGGGATTATAGCAAACTATTAGAAGGGGAGCAGGTCCAGGGAATTTCTTAGAATTCTGTTTTCCAACTCTGGCTTTGCTTAGCACAAAGACTCAGAAACCAAATGAACACTAAATACCAACTAACTGATTTTTCTGCTTTCGGTCTGGCCCTCTCCAGCTGTCTGTCTTAGATTTTAGGTAAAAGTTTTCCCCTCATTATAAAAATGCTTACTTAGAAAATTTGAAAAATAAAAAAAATAAGTGAAGAAAATAAACACCAGTGGTATTTTTATTACCTAGTAAGAACTGCTGTTATTATTTCATAATTTCTTTTTCTAGTATTTTCCTCTGTGTTTTTTTTTCCTGAAAGAAACTGAGATTTTTATGGTACATAGTTTTATATTGTGCATTTTTTTTTTAGTTATCATGTCATTCGTATAATAATACATTCCCTAAACACATAGTTGCAAAAAAATTTCATCATAGGGCAATATAATTTATTTTACTATGTCCTATTGGTGGCATTTAGATTGTTTCTGTTTTTTTTCCCCCCTGTTATAAATTAAAAAGAGTTGAATAAAAAACTCCTAGAAGTAATATCTTACATTGAAGGAAAGTGTTATCTCTTTAAAACACAAATTTGATCAGGTATCCTCTCAGCCTAAAATTTTTCTAAGTTTAACTTTTGTCTTTAGGATAAAGTTTTAATTCCTTTGGTTACCACAAAGGATGTTTCAGGACCTGGTGTCGGCTTGCTTCTCTAGATTCATCTCCCCCAGGCCCTCAGATGTGCCCCACATTCCCGTCAGCCTCTACTACTTATGGTTTGCCAAAATACACTGTGCTCCTTTACGCTTATAGGTATCAACTCATTCTGTTCCTCTGCTTAGACCCTTTTCTTCCCATTCCTCCCCCATTTCTAATTTGTCTCATCCTCTAAGATTTAGCTCCATTGTTACTTATTCTAGGAGCATCCCGTCCTCGTCTTCCAGTTCAAGTATGTAGCTGTGCCAGTTTGCTAGTTTGGATTACATTCTAATCAGAGAAAACTTGACTTAAAGCCTGTATACAACGAGAGAAAGCTTATGGTATTGGCTTAATGATAAAAGATGCTGGGGCTCCTGGTTACAAAATGGTTGCGGCAGCCTGGGGGTCCAAACGGAAATAAGACAGGCTGTGGGCAAAGAGGCTGAGCTAGTCTTTTTTTTTTTAACAGAGAAAAAGCCTTTTTTTGAAGATCCTAGTTGATTACGGCTTCTATCTCTCTCATTGGGTAAAATTGTCTCATTGCCACTCTTAGCTTCAGGGGAGGCTGAAGCTATACTAGAGGCAAAAAGGGTTGGGGACACTTCTGGGTTACAGTCCGTACCGTGTCTGCCCCGCGCCCTTCGCTGTGCTCTTCCCTCACCGTCTCCAGAAACCGTGAGCTGATGCTGCTCCTTCCCTCTCCAGACTACAAGCCTCTTGAGGTCGGAGCGTTTTCCAGTGTGTTACCTGAAGGCACACATGTGCCTCAGACACAATTTATTACATGTTTTTAGACAAGTGAGCTACGTTAGAGACCTTCCACACCGCACCCCCAACGAGGAACTTAGAGTGGGTAAGCAGAAGGAGAAGCTTCTCTAAACACATCACCCTAAAATGGCAACAATATTTTTAATGTAGTAAAGTGACCTGGTGGTTGGTAAGTGGATGGTGAAAACATGCTAGCAGAAGCGCCCGACAGAAAGCTACGTGGACTAAGTTGGTGGCTCTCAAACATGGCCACATGTTAAAATCGCCTGGGGTTGGTTTGCAACGTGCTCCTGCTCAGGCCTCAACCCTCACCATTTAAAACAAAATTCCCAGTGAGACCCAGTCACTTCAGCGGTATGCTAGAGCTGGCAAGTCCCAGCTGGGCTTCTCTTCCAAACTCTGTGTTCATGCTGGTAGTTTAAAATCAGCGCCAAGTAGCATTTCTACGATAGCAGTTGGCAAATAGGACAAATCACAAATCAGTCCTCCCCGAAGAGCTGGTGTGCCAGCATACCACTGTTGGCGGTTTAAACAATCCCTCAGATGTTTCCAATGGGCAGCAGAGTTTAACCATTTTCCCGTTTGCCTTGAGAGTACTCGCCGGTGACGCTTGTGGCTGCAGTGTTCACCCCAAGATAACTCACGGATTACAGTCCTAACCTCACCCCCCAAGTTTGCCATGAAATAGCTCGCTTTTATTATTACTTTCGCATCGCTGTAGTATATCGATGGTCTTTGGAAACAAATGACATCGTTCTCTGTTTTTAGTAGTTCAAGTACTGAAAATGTCAAAACCTAGAAAATGTGGCATTCCTATGCGCGATGTTAAATGAATGCTGGCAGCGAGCTGCTACTTTTTTTTTTTCCTAAGCAGGAAAAGGGTGAAGAACTACTGTACTGGTCAAAAGTAAGCTTGTCTTGCGGTCTGTAGTTTCCTACCAAACAGTATCCTGGGTTCCTCCTTTTGCCTCATCCTGCCTTCGGGGTGACATCCTTGCGGGGTGTCACCGGGCTTGCCTCTGTGGAACTACGGCGAAGTACAGAAGAGAGAGAAGAATTGTGGTTTTATTTTTAGTTGTTATGAAGCTTCTTTGCATAGCACTTGATTTCTTTTACATCTAGCCAAGTCTCTTTCAGTATACCTTTAGGGCTGCATCTATAGAGGCATGCTAATTCATTGAAGGAGGTGGGTGGCAACCTCTGAATAATGTTGTGCTATTAGGAACTTTAATTACCCCCTCCCGAGATTGTAATTTTTTGTTCGGAGACATAATTGTCTGTGGTGCAATTAGCTAGGTCTGACTCCCATGGCTGGATCTGATTTGAGTAAAGTGGGTTCCAATGAGACCATCCTAGGATAGTCTCATTACAGCTACCCCACATCGGACTGACTTTTTTTCTTTCATATACACACACACATACACACACACACACACACACACACACACACACACACAGACATACATATGTCTATACATATATATGCCTATTCATATATATGTCTGTGTGTGTGTGTGTATGTGTATATATCAATTTATAGATAGGACACTAAACATAGAAAGGGTGTGTAGCTTTCCTAATGTCACATGGTAAGTAAATGGATTCAAACCCAGGTGGTCTGCCTCCAGAACCTGTGTGTCTAAGCACATCACTATCCGATTACAGGGGTACAACTCAGAGCGTATCATAAAGACACAGTAAAGATGTCCATTTGTTCCTCTCTCATAGGCCACATTAGTCATCTCCCACAAAGTGCAGTAGACTGCAGTGTTCACGCAAATGAAACTACCACCACATGATGTACAAGTCTAGCTGGAGAAACTTTGATTTAGCCAACTCACAATGCCTCATGGGGACCTGGAAATTCCAGGGACAGAGAGGACCCAAGAAGAGCCAGGAAGTGCTTTCTTCAAAAAGTGACGAGGGGACCATAGAGATCACTCGAAGCTAGTGGCAATGTTCATCACGGCCCACGGAGGCGGGAGGACGCTGGGGGGATATTCTCCACCACCCGCAGTCAGATGAGAGTCCCACTGGGTCTACTCCTGGGACAGGGCTGGGGCAGCCAAAGTGTCCCCGCTCAGTGTAAAGACCCTGCAGCTCTTTGGGGGAGCTGGGTTGCCACAGGAGTCAATTTCAAATGCTCTAACTTGATTTCCGTCAAAGCCTTGTTGGTCAGACACCACCTTAAATAACTCGACAGGAAATTCCTCTTAAAAATGTTCTTCTTTTCTGAAATCATATCATAATTAGGCAGAGTGAAAAATGATAGATTTAAGAATTAAAATACACTGTACAGGAAAAAAAATTACGTAGAGACTTCTAAAAAATGTTTTTGTGACAAGGAATGTAATAGATCTAGACATTGACTGAATGATGGATGTGAGGGAAGTTTGTGATGAGGCCTTGACTCTTTAGTGAATGGTTTCCTGTGCCCTGCAAATGTTATCACACCCCTTCTCATCAGTGCGTAGGCGGAGGGCCAAGAACTGACCGGTGAGATGGGCCCTCAGGAAAACCTGTCTACATGCCATCAAATACCACTCATTTGTGATTGTAGTTTTTATTATTTCCAGGTTGTTGTTCCAGGCTTTCTGTTCTCCATAGCAAAATGAAATGCCATTTGAGCTATTCTCTCTGGGTATATTTTAATAATCATTTTATACTGTTACAGTGTCCATTGAATTTCTCTAAGAGAATATCGTATTGGTTAAAGTTCATGAGTTAATTTTCTCTGTAGTCAGCTATGCAGGGGAAGAAAAAAATCTTTTTCCTTTACTTATGTTAGGTTCTCCTGCTAGCGCCTATAAATCAAACTAACAAAAGACAGATTAACACATTTATTCACATGCGCACTATGAGAGGACTCATGAGTAATTCCGAAGGGGATGGTTAGAAACTGGGGCTTCTAGAACATCTTAGCAGAAGAACAATAAATGTGTAGAGCAGTGACAGACAAAGAAAAAAGACTTTAGAGCAGCAAATTGCAGGAAGGTAAGGATGTGGAGAAACTTATGGCAAATAAGAGCTAGTTAATAAAGTTTGTTAGGTAGTTTTCTGTGGTGCTGCTTCTGGGCCGATAAGAATCTAGAGTTGTCTCTGGTGATTAACTTTTGTCCTTCCTGGTAGAGAGGGGAGGTAGACAGCTTTATAAATTTACATCCTGCTTTTAGGTACATGGGGGAGGGCAGAAAGCTTCTCTTGTATCTGCTTCTTAATTGACTTTAGCTCAAAATAATATGTCAAAGTGGCATATTTTGGGGGGCATATTCCCAATTACTATGTATAAATGCAAAAACTGGACAGTGAAGAAGGTTGATAAGAAAAAACTTGATTCATTTGAGATACGGTGTTCAAGGAGAGCTCTATGGATACCCTGGACCACCAGAAAGGCAAAGAAGTGGGTCCTAGAGCAGATGAAGCCTGAAATATCACTGGAGACAAAAATGACAAAACTGAAGTCGTCCTACTTTGAGCACATTATGAGAAAGTAGGGTTCTCTGAAAAAGACAATAATACTGGGAAAAATAGAAGGCATCAAGAAAAGAGGAAGATCGAATATGAGATGGACTGACTCCATGAAAGAAGCCATAGGCAGGAGTCTATAGGAGCTGAGCGGGACTGCTAAGCACAGGACATGTGGGCATCACTCATTCATGGGGTCGCCAGGAGTTGGAGTCAACTCATCAGCATGTAACCACAATATTTTGCTACCCTTCAACTGGATCACCAGTCATTTCCTCTAGTTCTAATCTGCTGGCCAGAGTAGGCTGCTGAAATAGAAAATACCACACATAAAATAAGATGACTTATTATTACTTATTTTCTTGCTCTTCTTGGGTTTTACTTGACAGTGTCCTTGCCTGGCAGCGATGTGCCTGAATCTTTTCATTCCTCCATCCACTGTAGGTCTAGGCAGAATCTAGTTTTATTTCTTAGGTCACTTTCCTCCTTCCTTACCTCCCAATCTTAGACACCCATGTAGACATAAAGTATGTTTGGGCATTTATTTTATATGGGTGTTTTACCATCGATACCCTTTTCCTTAACCCCTGCCCACCTCCCCACTTTCCGTCGGCAGCAGTGTCAAAATCTGCTTACTCTCTGTCTTTCTGAAGATGTTCAAATTAGTTGTTTATCATGGAGGTAGCTTTGTCATTTGATGGCACCCATAAAAAGAAAATCAGCCTAGACAAAATTGTGAATCTGGGGAATTTTAACTTTCTCAGACTCTGTTTTCTTCTCTTTAATGATTTACTTTTCAAACACCTTCCTATTTCCCTAAACTATTCCCCATGTTGAAAACAAAATAATGTCACAAAATCATCTATACTCTGCTTTAAACTTATTTACATCATCAGGTGAGAACGTGATTATGTACTGGGGAGAAAATGACCAAAGGGAAGAGAAAATCTAAAGATGCGATTTGTATAAAAGCAATATTATTATGGCAATTACGTGGCTTGCTTAGCAGTTATACTTAATTACCATGCAGTGCATTATTGATGATACATTATGAAACAATAACTAATTTTACTGTAGGTTTTATTTGATTACAATAGTGTACTGTAAATGCCTATTCAGCTTTCAGAGTTTATTGCTCAACAAGCAAATCCACAATTAAAAAAAAACCAGGTAGGGATAGTTTTCAATGTTGCATCAGGTTGAATGAGGTTTTTGCCCGTTGGGATGATGGGGGTTTGGGGGGTGGGGGTGCATTCTGTAAAAGGTCACGATTGCCTGTCCTAAGTCCTCGCTACTCTAAGTGTGGTCCATGAACCAGTGGCATCAGCACCAACTGGGAGCTTGTTAGAAATGCAGATGCTCAGGTCCCATCCCGCACCAACGAAACCAAGGTCTGTATTTTAATAAGATTCCCTGGTGATTCAATTCATAACAAAATTGAGAAGCGCCCCTGTAAATCACTCCTTCCTTTTTCAAGGGAAGTCGACAGAGGAATGGAGAGTAGGAGGAAAAATAGGCCGCTGCTCTCAATAGTACTTACCCTTCAGAAGAGAATCATTGGTTCGTTTAAAATGGAGATTTCCAGATCCTCCTCCCCCAGCTTCCCATTCACAGATCTAAGGTGGGGCCAGTCATTAGCTTCTTTCACAAGTGCCTTCAAAATGTCTGAGAAGCCTTCACGTGTGAGACCCACTGTGTGTGCTTGCTGACAAAGGGGATGGTTGAGAAAGGCTGAGATCGTTATCAAAAAATAACACAAAAAGCTACAGCAGGAAGAAAGCTGCAGTGCCTGCGTTTGCTGGAAACGTCTGTATTTATACGTGTATTCAAATGATCAATTAAAAAATTCTCTCAGGTAAAAATGTGTTTTTCTTTGACTAATCAGGGTTTCAATGACCCTGAGCCTCAAAGGAAAACCATATATTCTGAAGGAAAAACCCGCAATATACACGGTGACCTCGCCAATCACTCCTATTTAAGAAGCTGTGCTCTAATTAATTAACTAAATCCCTTTTACCAAAGGGTATCAGCCTCTCCCCAGCATTTTCAACACTATTAATTCTTGCACTGTTTATAATGTCCTTGCTTGGATGATCTGTGGGAGATGTGCCTTTGGAAAAACCCGTGAAGCTGTCTTCATTTACAGCACCACTTAGTAATAGAATTTTTTTCCCTTCAAAACCAAGACTATATGGCAGTAAAAGACTGTATAATTAAAATTAAAATATCGAATTAAACAGGAAGAAAGGTTGGCAAGAGAATATATTCTATAGATCCTTTTATCTGATTCTGAATTTGACTGCATTATTCAGGAATTTCCTGAAACTAACCAAATTAAGAATATTGTTGCAATTTTTAAAGACAAGATGGCTCAAAAGACTCTTCATTTCTCTCATTTATGATGTTATTTCTCTCCAAGAGCAATCAACGCCTTCCCAACAACCCCGCACAATGGAATTTCATGAATAAAGCGCTTCATTATTTTGTTCCCACCCCATCCCAAATTTCATGGCTAATTTACTCATTTATTTTTGAACCTGTGGAACGTTGAGGCACATTGGGTCACCAATGCTTCTTAAGGTCCCATCCCAGAGGATAGATATTTAATATTTGAAGGCAGCTGGATCCATATTTGCTGAACACAGCATGAATCTGAATGTGCTAGAGCAAGAACAGCTCAGCTAATGCGAGCCTAGAGTCTGATTCATAGTTTTAAATGATTAACCGCATGCTCTCCCCACCCTGGCTGGCCAGTGGCAAACCATCCTTTAGGGGTTTAATGTGTTAGGAGAATACGTTCAACATAAAAGAATATGTCATGAATTCTTGTAAAGGCACCTGGTCAGATATAACATGTTTAAGTACAGTTTCACATAGTGTGATCTAAACTGTGAAATTTTTATAATACATGTTAATATACGGTAAAAAATTATTCTTTAAAAAAGATAGTCCTGAATTTTCCAAATTTGCATTAATTATATGACACCTTGAGAAGATATGAACCATCTGAGAGTAGAGAGTGTATAACTTTTGGGTAAATGTGATCTATAAAGACATTAGGTAATGTAAGAAAATATTTTGGAAATATAAATAGATTAGTATATGTAGTAATTCATAAAGAAAGATGCCTGACAACTTGTTTAAAGACTTACAGTTTCCTGATTCAAACTAATATTGAAGACTCTTTGTTATTCATTCATTCTTTCATTCATTCACATACTAAATATTGAGGATCTGCTCTACATTAGGCATTATTAGAGTAAAACACGTGGGATGTGCATAGTCTTTGTATTTTTGCTGCCAATTGGAAAGTAGACTTCTAGAAGTTCTGAAGAGACACTATTGCTATAAAATAGCATTAAAAAAAAGAAAAAATACAATGAACATGATCATGTCAAGGGCACTTTAAATCACTCAATTCCACTTACCCATTTCAAATTCATTAAGTAACCTCTCCCTTATATTTCACTCTGCTATAGTTTCAATAATCACAAAAGTCCCTGGCTTTCATTTTTAAAACTGTGCTGCATCATTTAAAAATTAATCGAGGAATTCTTGGGCACTAACTATATTTAGTTAGGAGCTGAGGAAATACACAAAGAGGAATGAAACCTGCCCTCAAGGAGCTTATCTTTTAACTTGGACTATAAAACATATGCATGTGAATAGCTGATACTTAGCGAAAGTTATTGTCAGGAAAACATCGCTGTTCACAATTCCTTCCTCTTAAAATTTGGCAATAGAGTCAGATTGCTGAACTTATAAAACGCAGTTTTTAAAGATGATGAAAATAATGCAGACATGAACGAACCACACTTTATGTCTCTATGTAGATAACTACGCTCTACACACAGCCCATTTCAAGTCAGAAAAATCCATTTTGATTTCTACGCGTTGGTAGAAATCTGCGGTACGCTGGCGCCACCTGGAGGCAGCCTGGCACCAGGCAGAGAAGGACAAAAATAGTTTCAACTATAATTGGAGCAACTGCTTTATTTTTGTTTGTTCATCAAATCACTTTTTAAAAAAGAAAATGGGAAATTGTGGTCGGGACTTGTTAAACCGAAATTTATTTTAAAGTACAGATTTTCCAAGGAGGGTAGAGTTAGTAGAAGAGAACATTAAGGAACATTATGGATTCTTCTAAATGCACAGAGGCAGCTATGCTTAAACACAGTTTCACGTATAGCATAATTTATATATTTGCATAATTTGTAAAACTCTGAAGGTTTTATGTTACACCCTAAAATATGTTACGTGTCAGTTATATCTCAATAAAAAAATAAAATAAAATAAAATACAGCAAAACTTGTTAAATGAATGAATGAATAAATGAATTGCCATATTTTAGTGTTCCGTGAGGTAAATATATTCATTAAATATGCAAATTTTACTGCCTTCTTGGGTACCCTTCCATTCACAAGCACTTGACACGCTTGTTTTGAATGCAGTTATAGAGCTTGAGGGTTAAAGTTCACAAATGGATGGAGAGGAAACTGGATTTTGACATAATTTTTCTCTAAGAAAATGTGTACAGTCCTTTATAAATGGTTATGAACCTTTATATCTGGTTGAGAGCTATTTTTGCCTTCAGAACAGACTTCCTTTAATGACATGATACATAATGCTCATATTAATTTAAACAAAATAATTTTACTTTCTGGAATAAATTCTGATCTCAAATTCATCAGCTGATTTAAAATTTCTGGATCCCAGGCCACTACAGATGCAGTCTGCTTTAAATCAAGAAAATTCCTGAGCCTCTTTTCTTGAGAGAAAGTGGAACTCAATACCTATGACACGATAGTCATCAGCTTAAATTTTATTGTGCATTGTAGGCATTAAACTTGGTTTTCCAATAGGATAGAAAAATCATATTTACCCAAATGAGTTGAAAATTTATGTCCACACAGAAGCCTGCACATAGATGTTTATAGCAGCTTTATTCATAATTGCCAAAACTTATAAATAACCAAGACATCTTTCAACAGGAGAATGGATAAATAAATGGTGGTACATCCAGACAATGAACTATTATTTAGTGCTAAAAAGAGATGAGCTATCACATTATTAAGTGCATATTTCTAAGTGAAAGAGGCCAGTCTGGAAAGCCTCCATACTGTGTGATTCCAACTATATGACATTCTGGAAAAGACAAAGCTATGGACACAATACAATGATTAGTGTTTCCCAGGATTTTGGGAAAGGGAGGGATGAATAAATGAAGAACAGAGGATTTTTAAGGCAGTGAAAATATTCAAGATGATACCCTATGATAACTACATGTTATTACACATTTGTCAAAACCCATAGAATGCACACCACCGAGAGTAAGACACGACGTGAACCGTGGACTCTGAGGGGCTGCGATGTGTCAGTGTAGGTTCACCGACTATAACGAATGCACCACTCTGGTGGGGGGTGTTGATAGTGGGGGAGACTGCATGTGTGCGGGTTCAGGGGTGTATGGGAAATCTTCATATTTTCAGTTAGGTTTTGCTGTGAACCTCAAACTGCTCTAAAAACATAAATTAAGATTTAATTTAATTAAAAAACTGTGAGGTAGATACTATATAACTATCCCTATTTTACAGATATATGAACTGAGTTGCATCTATAAATATATTAATAACTTACACAGTCCATGGCTAGTAAGTCACAGAACTGGGGTTTAAACACAGACTCTCGAGCTCCAGAGTCTCTCTTATGCTGTACTCTTCTCTACTGGTAAGACTGAGTGTCAATTATTCCCACTTCAAAGATGAGGACTCTGTGCTCAGGACAGTTCCATAACCTGCCTGCCGTTGCCCAGCTAATGACTGATAAACCAACATTCAAATCCAAGTCATTTTGATTCTAAAGCCTATGCTCTCCTTGGCCATAAACTTGGCCAATAAAACTCTAACATTTTGGACAGGACATGTCAGTCCAGAGCACCAGAGACAGAATCAGGGCACTTCCTCCCTTTCATCCAGTACATGACTCTCTTACGGCACTGACCCCGTCACACCAACATGATCTACTAATGTTCATTCTAATATCTTATTTCTAATTTAGCCCTGATTACCCTGTGCCTAGCGTGGTGCCTGATACACTGAACATGATTAATAAACTCTTACCGAACCAGGCTAAAGAGTTGAACTAGTTGCCTACTTCCTTTTTCTATTTGTGATATGTAGGCCCTTCAGTTTTTCCCAGCTCTCACCCCGCTTCCTACCAAAACCTAGCCTCAAAGTCATGGTCATGTTACAATCATGACTATCATATTTCTGAAAGGATATTTGAAATCTGTGCAACTCATGTGAATTTTTGACCTAACTAAAATGTAAGCTGGATTTTCCAAAGGAAGATCACTTAAACTGAAAAGAATGAGCTCTCAGAGAATTTCTGGCATCAGGCCTGGTACCTACATAAAGCTGGTGCTCTGGACTGACATGTCCTGTCCAAAATGTTAGAGTTTTATTGGCCAAGTTTATTGCCAATAGATTTGCAACTTACCTATTGGGGTAAGGTCAGGATCCTTTAAAACTCTGTTACCAACTCAGTTTTGAAAGATATTTAAGATTCTGTATATAAAATCATTCCCAAGGAATGTCTACTTTCCTCAAGCTTTTTCATTGACTTTTTTCTTTCCTTGTTTTGGGTACTAAGTGCTTGGGAATCACTTTGTGACTAAGAGGCCACTGTGACACAGGAGTTACACTGTGTATTTGTGAGTGTTTGAATATCCATTCATTTATTCATTCATGTAATAAGCACTCCCGAGCACTTATTGTGGACCCTCCACCTGTTCTAGGTGCTGGAGACTAAGCAATGAACACAATAGGCAACATCCCTCCCTCCTGGGCTGACATTCTGGTGAGGAAGAGTGACAATAAACAAATAAAGAAATAGTATGTCAGATGGTGATAGCTCTGTGGAGAAAAATAAAGCAGGGCGAAGTGATTCAGAAGTGCCAGGGGTTGAGCACAGACCTTAAGAAGCGATGGGGCGGACATGTGCATCCTGAGGAAGGGGGGAACAGCTGGGACAAAAACTGAGGAAGGAATGTGCCTGGTGTGTTTGAGAAACAGCACGGGCTACCGAAGAGTGAGCAAGTTAGAACCGAGGTCAGGGAGTAAGTGGGGGCTTGTAGGCTGCCCAAGGCCTTTGGCTTTTACTCAGAGTAATGTGAGAGCTGCTGCAAAGCTTTGTGCTCAAATGTGGCATTTTGACTTATGCTTCTAAAGGATCATTGGCTGCAATGTTGAGAATAGATGGACGTGGGGAGGAATCAGGACCTGCTAGAACCAGTACAAAGTCGTCTTGATTCATTACTCAAAACACTATATTCTAAACTCAAACCTCGGTGTCATCTTACTTCTCAAGATGAAATAACCATAAAGTCCTGTCAACTAGGCGGGCCTCAGGTTGACACCTAAGCTCCTCCCCTCCCCTCCTAGGCACCCACTACTGACCATAAACAGAACCGCATGGCACCAGCACAGACTGATTTTAGAGCCCCAGTTCTGTGCGCACAGCCGCCTGCCTAGCCCATGAACAGGAAAAAGAGGGGACTCACTGTAAAGAGAAACTCATATTGGGATTCCTGATTTGAGAGGCAGGAGCAAATGACCACATTCATAGGTTTTCCTTGGAGGACAAGTTTTAGAATCTTTTTGGCCTGTACTAGTCTGCTCCGCCAATCACAGAAGGGTGTCAATGAGAGTGGTGTCACAGAGTAAATACTCTCAAATGCCTCACACAGAGAAGTGAGAAGATGAGCTGAGCAGGTTGTGACATGCCTGGCCTTGGCCAAGAAGGTGAGAAGACCCTGGAGAAAGACCTGAGAGAGAGAATGTGGGGTGCACCAGTGCAAGCCTCACTCGCTGCTTTCTGTGTGTGTGTGTGTGTGTGCGCGTGCATGTGTGTCTGGGAAAAGAGCTAGAGGTCTGTCTAAAATTTCCTGAAGCCATCTCTGTCTGACAGGTAGCTCCTATTGCTAAGTTGCAAGGTCAGTTATGGTCACTGTCTAAAACAATGAATGACTCTTCTCAGCCACATTGTGCCTTTACGGAGCTTTGAACAGAGTAGCCCTCACAAAGGCTTAATAAGAGAAATTAAAGACTCTGTTGTAAATGCATTATCTTTTAAACAACCATCTCTGAGCTTTGTTAATAGTACAATGCCTATAGAAAACAAATTTAATAAATCATAGTCAGTAAAATGTCTTGCAATTGTATTCTAATAGATTGAATTTGTCGTACATATTCATGTGTCTATTCAGAAAAAAAAACTGACTGATGAGCTTCTAATCACTTCTTTTTTAAAGGTAAACCAATATATGGCTTACAGAATTGAATTATTCCAGATAGGTGAATGTATTTAAATATAAAGTCCCAAGTACCTTAAATGTTTGAGAAAAGATGGAAATATAACTTTCGCAGTAAGATAAAAAGTTGGGGATATTGAGGTTCTTACCCCAACTCCTGTATTATCTAACCGTGCATTCTTGGTCGTTTATGTTTTAGGTAACATAATATTTGTTGGGTGTTTACCACGAGCCAGGCATTGTTCTAAGTTCTTTACATGAATTAACTAACTTAATCCTCACAACAGCCCTATGAGTTGGACGCCACTACTATTCCAATGTACAGATGAGGAAGCCAAAGCTCAAAAGATGAAGCGACTTGCCCAGAGACACATGTGTGTCAGGCATCCCCGAGACTGCCCCCAGATTCGGGGATTTGCTAAGACGACTCACAGGACTCAGCACGTAGTCATACTCATGGCTATGATTTATTACAGTGAACAGATACAAAGCAAATGAGCCAAGGGGAAAGGCGATGTTGAGGGAAACCCAGGCACAGGACTCTGCGAGTCTTCTCCCAGAGCCGTCACCCAGGATGGATGTACTCGCCCCAGCAATGAGTCGTGACCACGCATGTGAAAAGTGACTACCAGGGAAGCTCAGTGCCCAGGATTGGAGACTCAGTGCCCAGGATTTTTATTGGATGCTGATCACATAGGCAGCCTCTGCTCAGCCTGTATCAAAATTCCAAGTCCTGGAAGAAAAGCAAGTGTCCAGCATAAATTATATTGTTTGCAGAGTTTACTTCCAGTGAGCCACTGTCATCTGTTTGAGAAATGGAGGAACCCTCTTGAAACTCAAGTTTCCGGATGCCAAACAAGGGCCAACCTAGCAGGAAGTCCCTTCTAAGAATAGAAGTTGGACTTTATACGTCGACGCTTTTCTCTACGTATGTCTGCTAAGTGGAAGAGCTAGGCTTTCCTCACAGATGGATTCTAGAGGCCAAACACAGAACTACTGTAATCTGTGGATTATCAGAGATGTACAGCAGGCATATTTAGGAGCTTGGAATTCAGGGGAGAAGTATGTCTGGAGATGTCAGTGTGGGAGTTGCTGGCCCATAGTGACACTGAAAGCCAAGTTCACATAGGAAGTGAAGGTAGACTGAGGATAAAAGAGGTCAGAGGACTGTGCCCTAGGGCACGCCAACATCCAGAAGTCAGGCATCTGAGGATGAAGCTCAGTGGACACTACGAAGGAGAGGTCAGTGATTTCAGAGGAGAAACAAGAGGAAGTCTCATCCTACAAGCCTAGTGAAGTAACTGTTTCAAGAAGGTAGACATGAACAATAGATCTCATAGGTAGGACAGTCGAGACAACTGTGATCGTTGAGCTTAGCCACATGGAGGTGACTGACCTTAACAAGAACTGTGTCGGTGGAATGGTCAAGCAAAAGCCCAGCTGGAGTGGGTTCAAGAGAACACGAGAGCAGAGGAAGCGGAGATCACAAATTTTAAAAACTCAGGGAGGTTTGCTATAAAAGGAAGAAGAAAAACATGATAAGAGCTTGATGAGAACGTGATTTTCAAAAGGTGTGTTTGTGTAACGTGGGCGATATTACGGTGTGTTTCTATGCTGATAGGACTGATCCAGTAGAAGAGAGAAATTGATAAAGTATGAGATAAAGGGGATAATGGTGTCCTCGAGTAGGTGAAAAGGGAGGGGACACTGTGTACAAGCTGGCCTTAGATTAGACCATGAACTGTTCATCCGGAATTACAGAAGGGGATCAAATTACTTGAGCACAGATGCAGGTGAACGGCCGTGAGTGGAACTTCTCTTCTGTTGCTTCAACTTACATCATGAAATGGAAAGCGATGGTTTCAGCTGAGACCGAGGAAGGGAGAGAATGTAATGAAAGACTGAAGAGAGAGGAAGAGGTGTATGACACTCATCTGAAAGGTCACAAGAGTGAGCTGATTAGAAAATTATGGTAGAACTGTTGGCCTACTATGGGCCTAAGAGAACCGTAGAAATTTACTGCCATAGATTTAAAATAAGACAAGTTGCTATGGTTGGGTGGTCTTTCCAGCCATGTACAGCTGCAGGGTTACAGGCACAGAGTGACAGAAGGTTAGATTTCACCAGGAATGGGATTTGCCAGGCAAGTGTCAGGAAAAGTGAAAGTGGCTCAGGCATTGTGGTAGATGTAAGGGAGTTTATCTACCAAGGAGAGGCAGAGTGTTGTGGGACAAAGTTCTAATTCTTTCCCAGAAGTCGGTGTAGTAGAAAGATTGGTACCAGAACGCCTTACAACTTATTTCCCTTAAATGTACAGTGTATTATGCAATAAATACGCAAAGGATACAAGATTAACCTGTGAAATACATCTATTGCTTTTGTGTACTGTGGCTCCCCTTTGTACCTGTTGGCCACCAAACCTCAGTTTTAGAGATAAAGAACGAGTGACAGATTGCAGCAACTTTATCAGATGCCACTGTGCACGTAGCCTGGAACAGGAACAATCATGCTCTCAAACGACTCTGACCCTTGACGACCAGTACGACATTCAAATAGCAGACCTGGCATCCACCATCCCTTCCTTTATGGGAAACAGATTTTGAGAGGTTTATTTCTTGTTCCCAGCTGTAAACTCCAGTCAGAGAACTTTGTACAGCTTCTCTACATCTTACTCATTCCAGGGCCTCTTTTCAAGCACACACCTTTTTTTCTTCCTTTATTGCAGGCTCCAGTGACTCAGTCTGCTTTCTCGACCTTCACTGTCCCCTGAGAACCAGGCTCTCTTCCCACCTCTCTAGCTTCCTTCCTTCCTTCCTAGTCATCTCTGAAGGTAGTCTTCAAGCCCTTTGGATTGTAAAAGATTCATTGCATATCACAAATACATAAGGTGAGTAACAAATATATCACAGATAACTAAAACTGGCATAATACAGAGCTTCTAGAATCCCCCCAAAATCTGTATAACTATGGTCCAGTTTATGGTTTGGGCTCCTGCCTGTGATGGAGAGTTAGAATATCACCCAGTTTTCCTTTCTGTGTTTCTTTCCTGTACTCTCATACAAGTATCACACTCAAAACACTTCTGACATTTCTGGTCACCAAATGTGTGTGGGGGTTTCCCACACTGAGGATTCTCTGTGATACTAGCTGGGTGTTCTACAATTTAATCCAGTTCTGACACTATCTTCCTGGAGGCAGCGTCATATCCCACTGGTTAAGGGCCCAGTCCCATGAGACTACCCCTCCACCGCAGCAGATGCCAATTACAAGTAGCAGGTCCCCAGGTTACCCACAACTTCTTTCCAACTTTGCCACACATCAGAGGTTTTCATGACCCTCCCCTCCTTGGATTTGATTACTTGCTAGAACAGCTCAGAGAATTCAGGGAAACACTTATATTTACCAGTTTCTTAAAATGTATTATAAAGGATATGGATAAACAGCTAGATGACACATAGGGTGAGCTCTGAGAAGGTCCCAAACACAGGAGCTCTGTCCCCATGGAATTGGGGTGTTTTATCTTCCCAGTGTTCGCCAACCTGGAAGCTCTATGAACCCCATACTTTTGAGATTTTTATGGAGGTTTCGTCATGTAGGCATAATAAATTATTAGTTCTATTTCCAGCCCCTCTCCTCAGTAGAAAAATGGTGGAGAAAGGGGGGTGGGGCTGTAAATTCCAAGCTTCTAATCATGGCTGAGTCTTTTTGGTGCCCAGCCCCTATCCAGGAGTCCAGCCAGAGTTTCCTCATTAGAACGAAAGATGCTCCTAGTGCTCTTAGTATGCAGGCATTTACAAGGGTTTCAGGAACCTTGTGTTAGGAACCAGGCTGAGACGCAATATGTATTTCTTATTATAAGTCACAATATCACAGATGGAGAATGAAAACTTCTGCCTTTAGCTAATTCCCAAGGCTAAATTCACCATTAACAACACAAAGGTCTTCCACCTTTCCCCAGAGTCTAAGAGCCCCTTGTTCCAGCTCCGAGGTTGATGTGCCCCCTCCCTGGAAATCAGGGTTGGCACCACTAATGACCTCGGTAATCGCAGTGCATTTTCCCGCAAGGCTCTCAGTCAAGTTGCTTAACTTCTGTGAACCTAAATTTTTTTATCTTCAGGCTGGGGAGAGTAACAGATATTTTAGAGAGTGGCTGTAATTGCTGGAAACATAAACGTTAATTTTCTTTCCCTTTACTTTCTCCATAGCGCATCGAATTCACTCCAAAATGGCTACCCTCAAACCACAAAGTCAGAGAATTGAACTTTTTTAACCTTCTAACCAAGAGAACCACCGGACTCATTGGTAAACTCCCAAAGCACAGGGAGATAGTAGATGCTTTACACCTACAGCATTAGGAACTGGAGTCATACTTATTCTCCCACCCCTTATTACATTCCATAGTTATGCCAAAGAGAGCATCCTGTCTTTTCACCTTTCCTCTCAGAGAGTCCTTGGAATTGGTTGTTGGGATAACTAAATTCCAATTCCAGGCCTTTCAGTGGACAAAGGAGAAGAGCTTTGGCAAGTTACTGAGGCTGCTGAGCCTGTTTCTTATCTGGAAACTGTGGCAGGGGGCCAATAGTCTCCCTCGCTCTAAAATCCTCTTATTTCACTGTTGCTGAAAACGATATTCAGAGGTAGGTTAACTAAATTTTCAATGTAGAGCCAGCAAAATGCCCATAGCCCATACCCTTTTCTTACTATAAAGAAATTAGAAATTAAAAAATAAATTGTCAGCATGAAGATTGTTACAAAAGAAGAACTACAGAAACATATAGAAAGGGAAACCCATCCAGCGAGAGAAAGCACAGTATTTAAAGAACCCAAAGAGGGTAAATATAAATGGGCTCAATGGGCTAGAGAAGTGGATAGAAAATCAGTTCCAGGTGGAGGATTTCAGACTTTAATCTGAAGGAGAAAGAGGGCAACAAAGGACTTTAAGAACAGTGATATGACGAGATGGATCTATGATGGCAATGTAGGAAGATCCTGAACTTACCTCCTCTCATGGAAACACCGAATATACACCTACATATAGAGCAATTCCTCCTGAAGAAGAACTGAGGGCTGATTGAACAGATTCTGCACAAAAAATGATGGAGGGACCACATAGGGAAGGGTAGGAGGGACCACATAGGGAAGGATAGGAGAGACAGAGACATGATCGCCTTGGGAACTCCACTTTCTACTCAGCAACCTCAAATAGGGAGGGACAGCACCAAGGGGCTGTTTGCAGACTCATCTGCCCTGGGGCACAGTGAAAAAACAGCATTTTAAAAGGCACCTCGACTATATGTGAAAGAAATCCATTTACTAACCCTAGAGTATCTGCTAAATGGTGGGGAGGGAACTCCTGGACCTCTCTCTGAGATCAGAGGTGCTGGTAAGTGCCATTTTTTATGTTCCCTCTCCAACTTGATAGTGTGAGTAGGAGCATAGCCCAGGGGCTCTAGCTGGCCTGCAAAGGCTGCCTCAGAGCGCCCAGGGCCCCTAACCCACTGCAGCTTCAGCCAGCTCCCAAAGCTGGTTCTGATGCAGAGTGCTCCAGAAACCTATTGGCTTGTGCCTGATCCAGCTGTCCCACCAAGGAGTCCCCAACACAGTGCACCCTGGGAGCACCCCAACTCCTGCGTGTGTACCTGTTCCAGCTTCAGCCGGCCTTCCTAAGCCACCTGGTACACAGTGTACTCAAGAGTTGCTCCTATATGAGGCCACTCCTTCAAGAGCAGGAGAGGTAGCTGTTTTTTCTAATTCATAAAAACAAACACAGTAAGTCAGACAAAATGAGGAGCCACAGGAACATGTTCCCAATGAAAAAAAATAAGATAAAACCCCAGAAAAACCCCAAATGAAATGAAAATAAATAATTTACCTGATGAAAAGTTCAAAGTAATGGTCATAAAGTTGCTTACTGACCTCAGAAGAAGAATGAAAGAACATAGTGAGAACTTCAACAAAGAGTTACAAAAGATAAGAACCAATCACTTGCCATTTGTCACAATACGGATGGACCTAGAGGGTGTTATGCTAGTGAAATAAATCAGACAGAGAAAGACAAATACTGTATGGTTTCACTTATACATGAAATATAAAAATAAAACAAAACAAACAAAACAAAAACAGACACATAGAAACAGAGACCAAAAAGATGGTTACTAGAAGGGATGGTTCCCACAAGGGAAGAAGAAAGAAACGTTGAAGAACTGCACAAAACAACCAAAAAAATTAACAAAATGGAAATAAGTGCATGTCTATCAATAATTAAGATAAATATAAATGTTCCAATAAAAATTGTAAAATGCATTATTAAAAACATAAAAAAGATCCATCTATATGCTGTCTACAAGAGACTCCTTTCAAATTTAAAGACACACACAGAATAAAAGTGAGATGGAAAAAGATATTCCAAGAAAATGGAAATGAAAAGAAAGCTGGGGTAGCAAAACATATCGCACACAAAAAAATACACTTTAAAACAGAGTGTAACAAAAGACAAAAGCGGGCATTAGATAATGGGAAAAGAGTCAATCCAAGATGAGAATATAATATTTGTAAATATTTATGCACCCAAATAAGAGCAACTAAATATATAAAGCAAATATTAATGGACATAAAAGAAGAAATCGACAGTATACAATAATAGTAGAGGACTTTAATACCCCACTTACATCAATGGATAGATCATCTAGACAGAAAATCAATAAAGAAACATTGACTCTAAACAACATATTAGAATAGGTGGTATTAATAAATGTATACAGAACATTTCTTCTAACAACTGCAGAATACGCGTTCTTTTCAAGTGCACATGGAACAGTTTCCAGAATAAATCATGTTAGGCTACAAAGCAAGCCTCAATAAATTTAAGGAGATTTAAGTTATATCAAGCATCTTTTCTGACCACAATAGCATGAAACCAGAAATCAATTACAAGAAGAAACCTGGAAAAAGAAAAACCTACAAACACATGGAGACTAAACAACATGCTACTAAGCAACCAATGGATCAATGAAGAAATAGAAGAAGAAATCAAAAAATGCCTTGGAACAAATGAAAATGGAAACATAATGAACCAAAATCTATAGGATGCAGAAATAGCAGTTCTAAGAAGGAAGTTCACAGCAATACAGGCCTACTTCAAGAAACAGGAAAATTCCAAGTAAACAATCTCAATTTACACATAAAAGCAATAGATAAAGAAGAAAAGGCAAAGCCCAAAGTGAGTAGAAGTAAGGAAATAATAAAGATCAGAGCAGAAATAAATAAAGTAGACATTAAAATAAAATGAAAAAGTTCAAAGAAACTAAGAGCTGTTTCTTAGAAAAGATAAAGAAAATTGATAAACCTTTAGAAAGACTCATTAAGGAAAAAAGAGAGGGCTTGAATAAATAAAATCAGAAATAAAAGAAAAATTACAATTGACACCACAGAAATACAAAGGATCATAAGGAAATACTACAAACATGATGAAATAGAAAACCTAAATAGTCTAGTAATAAGTAATGATTGAATCAGTAATTTAAAGTTCTCAAAAAATCAAAAGTCCAGGACCAGATGGCTTCAAAGGTGAATTCTATGAAGTATTTAAAAAAGAATTAATACTATCCTTCTCAAATTATTCCAAAAAATTGAAGAAGGAATGCTTCCAAACTCATTTTATGAGGCCAGTATTACCCCGATACTAAAACCAGACAAAAGATACCATAAAAAAAGAAAATTACAGGACAATGTCCCTGACGAACATAGATACAAAAATCCTTAACAAAGTAATAGCAAACTGAATTCAGCAATACATTAAAAGTATCATATGCAGTAAGTGGAATTTATTCCAGGGATGCAAGAATGGTTCAACATATCAAGTCAATCAATGTGATACACCACACTAATAAAAAAAAACGAAGGATAAAAAAAAATCAAATGGTCATCTCAACAGATGCAGAAAAACCATTTGACAAAATATAATATCCATTTGTAATAAAAGCTCTCAGCAAAGTAAGTATGGAGGGAAGATACCTCAACATAATAAGGCTATATATGACAAGCCCACAGCTGACATCATACTTAACAGTGAGAAGATGAAAAGCAAGGATGCCCACTCTTGCCGACTTTATTCAACACTGGAAGTATTGGAAGTCCTACTCATGGCAATTAGGCAAGGAAAAAAAAGTATCTGAATAGGAAAAGAAGAAGTAAAACTATTACTATTTGCAGATACATTATACTATATAGAGAAAAGGCTAAAGAGTCCACCAAAAACCCATTAGAAATAATAAATTAATTCATTAAAGTCACAGGACACAAAATTGATATACAGAAATCAATGTATTTCTATATACTAATAATAAGCTATCGTAAAGAGAAATTAAGAAAACAATCCCATTTAAAATAGTATCTAAAAGAATAAAATACCTAGGAATAAATTTAACCAAGGAGGTAGAAGATCTGTACTCTGAAAAGTATATGACACTGATGAAAAAAATGGAAAATACAAATAAATGGAAAGATATATTGTGCTCAGGAATTGGAAGAATTAATATTGTTAAAATGTTTATACTTCCCAAAGCAATCCCCAGGTTCAATACAATCCCCATCAAAATACCAATGGCATTGTTCACAGAACTAGAACAAAGAATTCCAAAATTTGTATGTAACTACAAAAAACCCTGAATAGCTAAAGCGATCTTGAGAAAGAAAAACAAAGCTGGAAGTATCACGCCCCCTGATTTCATATTATACTACAAAGCTATAGTAATCAACAGAGCATGGGACTGGCACGAAATCACATAGATTGATGGAATAGAATAGAGAGCCTAGAAATAAATCCATGGATATATATGGTAATTAATCTTAGAAAAAAGGAGACAACAATATGCAATGGGAGAAAAACGGTCTCTTTAATAAATGGTATTAGGAAGCCTAGACATCTACATGCAAAAGAATAAAACTAGACCACTTTCTTACACCATGTACAAAAATAAATTCAAAATAGATTAAAGACTTGAATGTAAGACCTGAAACCATAAAACTCCTAGAAGAAAACATAGGCAGTGAACTCTTTGATATTAGTCTTAGCGATATTTTCTTAGATTATTTCCTTAGACAAGGGAGACAAAATCAAAAATAAACAAATAAGATTACATCAGACTAAAAAGCTTTTACACAGTGAAGAAAACTATCAACAAAACAAAAAGCAGCCTACTGACTGGGAGAAGATATTTGCAAATCGTACATCTGATAAGGGGTTAACATCCAAAATGTATAAAGAACTTATACAACTTAATATAAAAAAACCTCCAAACCCCAAACAACTAAACAATCTAATTTAAAAAAATGAGCAGAGGACTTGAAAAGACATTTTTCCAAGGAAGACATACACATGGTCAACAGGCACGTGAAAAGATGCCCAATATCACTAATCATCAGGAAAATGCAAATCAAAACCACAATGAGATATCACCTTACAGTTGCCAGAGTAACAATTACGAAAAAGACAAAAAATAACAAGTGTTGGCGGAGATGTGGAGAAAAGGGAGCTCGTATATACTGTTGGTGGGAATGTAAAACAGTTCAGCCACTATGGAAAACAGTATGGAGGTTCCTCAAAAAATTAAGAATAGAACTACTATATGATTCAGCAATTCCATTTCTGGGCATTTATCTTAAGAAAATGAAACACCAATTTGCAGAGATATATGTACCTCTATGTTCATTGCAGCACTTACAAAAACCAAGTATGCAAGCAACCAAAGTGTCCATCAATAAAGGAATGGATAAAGAAAATGTGGTATCTATAAAAATAAATATATATAAATATATATATTAATGTATTCAATGGAAATTACTCAGCCATAAAAAATGTGAAATCTTGCCATTTGTGACAACATGGATGGACCTACAAGGCATTATGCTAAGTGTAATAAGTCACACAAAGAAAGACAAATACCATATAATTTCACTTATATGTGGCATCTAAAAAACGAAACAAATAAACAAACAAAGCAAAACAGAAACAGACTCAGGAAACAAACTGGTGGTTACCAGAGCGGGGTATGGTGTGTGTGTGTGTGTGTGTGGTGTGTGTGTGTGTGTGATGAAATAAGAAGTGGGAGACTAACAGTTATAAAATAAATAAGTCACGTGGATGCAATGTATATAGCATAGGGAATATAGTCAATAAAATCGTAATAACTTTATGTGGTGACAGATGGTGAGTAGATTTATTGTGGGGATCATGTCATAATGTATATAAATATAGAACCACTAAGATGTGTACACCAGAAAGTAACAGGATAGTGTATGTCAGTTATACATCGATTAAAGAAAAAGACAGCGATATGATTAGATCTGTATTTTAAAGAGTTATTCTTGTTGCAATGTGGAGACCATAGTGTGTGTGTGTGTATGTTGTGTGTGTGTGTGTGTGTGTGTGTGTGTGTTTGTGTGGTGATGAGCATGGGGGGTACTGGAGATGAGAAAATAGATTAATAAATTCCACTTTGGACCTGCTGACTTTGAGGTCCTAGCAACACCTGAGGGATCCAAACCGTTTAGACTTTTCATTAAATATCAACTTAGTAATTTGTGTAACTTCCCTGCCACAATAACGGAATAGACATTTGTATCATTTCACTGAATAAGTATTATTTTGACCTTTAAACATATGCTAACTTTTTGTGTTATTTTCTATCTTTCCCAGACTATTTGAATTTTGGTTACTCTGCAACATCCTGAGTTGACTGGGCAATTCCCCAATGTTCATACAAATAGATCTAACATGTTAATACAGTAGTACCGAACCCCGATGTTAATCAGTAGATCTACAGGGATGACTTGAGAGAAAATAATTTTGAATGCTCAAAACCTGAGAATTTTTTTCTGAAGACTTAAAATGTACCACAGACCTACGTAAAAGTTTTTTCTATACGCAAGAGTTTTCTATCTGAGTTTGAGAACTGTAAATTTGCCTCCTTTCTAGGAAAAAAATCAGTGGCTTTGGGAAGGAGGAGGAATGTAAGGCCTGAAGGGCCCGCATCTTTGGGAACTGGCTCTTAAATCCAGAAAGTGAGATAACATCCATTCTTTGGGGACCTCAACTGCAAGGCTGTGCTTTTTCAGGTGCTTCAGTAATTCTGAACTCTGCATTTATTTATCTAGCTTAATATCTCAGCTTACCACACGATGGCAGCACGTTGTTATTTTTAAAAAGTAAATGACAAATTTATTTCGAGAGCTCTGATGGAAAGATAGAGGGTTAGGGGGAAAAAAAAAACCTAACTAAGAATTTTTATTTTTGTTCCTATAACTGGAAGGAAAGGAAGAAATACAGTATAGAAGGAAGTAACAAAGGAAGAAAGAAAAGAAGAAAGCGAGGTGGAGGAAAGGAGGGAAGAGAGGCAAAGGAAAAAAGAAAGTAAAAGAACAAAGACCTCCCGAAAATTCACATTCGGCTAGATTATAGTTAACTAGAGAAAAGAAAATAACCAAGCCACTGATGTAGGAAATTTCCGAGAGAGGAAACCAGTGCTATAACCACACTTATTCACAGCCTCAATGTGTGAGTGCAAGATAGACATTTGACCTTCTTATGAAAGCGGTTGTCTCCTTGGGAAACTATGAGAATGAATTTACATTCACAACAGCTTCTAGTCCCTTTAAGTCTTCTATTAGCGTAATGATTGGCTTGGATTCCAGACATTTCACTCAGAGAGGTCGCTTACACTGGTTTCTAATTTTAATTACGTGGCGGAAATGAGAGAAATTATTCGAGAAGAGAATAAACTCTATTCAGTTATCTATTGACAGGAATGCCTTGATGTGATAGATGACAGTGTTGTCACTGGGTCAGTGTTACTTGAACTAAGAATTCTTTCAGAATTGGCTCTTTGATTCTCCATTGACCACTTATTTGGCCTACTGTCGATCCCTTCTAGTACTCCCTCTCCCCCGTCTCATGAATTTGGCATAGCGGAGAGTTGTGGGAAGGGAGAGATTTTAGGAATGGTGATTGCCTCAGGCATCGGGAATCTTTAGACTGAGGTTTTTCAATCTCAGCACGAATGGCATTTTGGGCCATATAATTCTTTTGGGAGTACTAAGGGCTGTTCTTGACATTATAGGGTGTTTGGCATCATCCCTGGCACACACCCACTAGATGCCAGTAACGTCCCCCAGTTGGGACATCCAAAAATGTCTACAGACGTTGCCAAGTGCCCTCTGGGAGCATACTTGTCCCCATCTCCTCATCTGAGACCCACTTTAAATAAACTCTAATTATAGCAATGAGGGAAAATCTGAACGTTTCATTTATCTTACCATCCTGTTCATGGGCAGAACTTACATTGAATCATTTGAGAATTGTATGTTCTCGAATCTCTGTTAGAAATTTCCAAGTATTAAATTCAGGCATCAAGTGCCTTTATTAGAGTTAGCATAATTGTTTCTACATGAAACAAATAAAAAAAATTTACTGTGAGTGTTCTGTTGAGCTAAAACCTACAAACTAGGCACTGTAGGGCATACGAAACAGTTCTTATAGAAATAAAAACAATGAATGCTGGCCGAATCCTTATTACATGCCAGACACTTTTTCTATTCACTGTTTTATGTTTCTCTCACTTAAACACTGCAACAACTCTATGATGAAATATTACTTGTCTTTTACAGCTGAAGAAACTGAGGTCGAGAGAAGTTCAGTCACTATTAAAACCCAATCTCTAACACCAAGGACTCTGTATGTACTAGTACGAGACACTAAACCTTGAGAATCTTACAATCTAGTGCAGGGAGCAGTGTATGTACATAGGAAACATGTCTAATTTCATAAAGCAGTGAGTGATCTAATTCAAAAGCCATAAAAATTACAAGACACATTGCTGTAGACCAGGATGATCTAAGAAATTGTTTGGATATGATGGGTCTTGAGCTGCATATCTCTAAAGAATAGAAGATTAGAGAGATAAATCTGAAGGATGGGCAGGGGTGCATCCTATGCTATCAAGGGGCAATCTTATGAGGAGCACTAGGACTGCATAATGGTGTTGAGAGAGGTGAATAGAGATGGCTAATAGGAGTGGAAGATTCCTGCTGACAAAGAGGTAACACAGGTTGGAAAAGAAGGCTGATAACAGATGACAGACAACCTTGAATATAATCTAGATGTAATAAACTGGCAGACTGAATTCATAGATTTTATTTAGCTCAGAGTTTTAAAAGTTAAAAAGAAAAAGAAAAGCATTTGGATTTCTGAACATTTTAAAATATGGTAATATTGTCTACATTTTTGTATCTTAACTCTAGGCCAGGGAGGGGTCGCTCTCTTCAGTGGGGTACGGGCTCTCCAGTTCACCAAATCCACGCCAGGCCCTCCCTATTCTTTTAAAACTCTCCTCTTGCTTCACTCAGTTATCTGCTTAACTTCTGTTTATTCCCTTAAGCAGTGGAATTTGCACCTAAATTTAGAAAGGGGTGTTTTCAAAAAGTTATTTCGATAATACCAATGAAAAATCTGCTATTTTTTTCTAAAAGTCCACTTGAAATGGGAGAGAAGAGCTAATCCTCCATTTAATAATTCTCCATATATTCAAGGATTGTTCTTAAATTTTCCTTTCATTCCTGTCTTCTCTGCTGAAATTACTCCGGTGGTTTAGTCTTTTCAGGTGGTAGTGCCCTAAAAAGTTTTCATCATTGTTGTTGCTCAGCTGGAGCCGATATTGATTTTCATGTTTTTACAAACTCTGAGCACCAACCTATATGCACCAGCACTTAGGCCAGTTCCTTTACTTGTGCCTGGTTTGTGACAACTCAACATAACAATAAGTATTTTTGAGTGCCTGCTATGGTCCAGGCACTGTTTTGTGAATGTGGGTTATCACTGAATAATGAACAACAAACAAGAGATTTCATATCCTAGTAGGAGAGACAGACAATATATAATAAGTAAATTATATACATTAGAAAATAATATATGCAAAGAATAAAAAGAATAGAGTGGAGTAAGGGAGATACAAATGGGTAATTTTAAAGAGAGAGGTAAGAGTTGGCTTCATTGAGAAGGTGACATTTAAACAAAGACTTGAAAGAAGTTGTTGTGAGAAATGACCTCAATGCAATGGGAGCCTCCAAGTACCAGGCAAGCTATTCTGTAATGGAACAGAAAGGCTCACAGACTGAATCTAGATGCTCACATCATATAGATTATTGAATCGACCTAGAACGCATGGAGAGCAGCAAGAGAAAAGAAATGACATAGGTAACATACTTAAGATAATGTAAAAGCAGGTAGAAGGCTCACACTATATGAATCCTGGGTTAGGCAATGTTAATATGTTCTCTCTGTCTTTCTCTCTGTCTCTCTGTCTCTCTGTCTCTCTATCTCTGTTAGTCTGACACACACACACACACACACACACACACACACACACACACACACCCAAGTCTTATTAAGAGTGAGATTATAAGGACCAGATCTGAACTGAACCCAATTGCCTAGCAGACAGAAGGTGTCTGGGGCCAACACACACTTGCTCTATCTGAGAGACTGAGGGCCAAGTACTCTTGGCCAACAGCTGTGGCTCATATATTAGCCTGTTGAGCAGCTATGAATTTTTTACGGTTCTCTTGGGCAGAATACAGATAAGGCCAGAGTGGAGACCATAATATACCTCACTAAGGGGGGCCAATTTGAGATGACAATCTGGAGGTGCCAGAATCAGTACCTTACTACCTGATCCTTCCATCCCTTTCTTTGTACAAATAACAGCCTTGATTATTCCATGCTTTTAGAATTCATGTCTCAATCGTATGTCTATCTTTAATATATCTCAGTGGATACTTATCTACTATTTTTAGTATATCATAGGACTTTTTCCATCGTTTCCCCATTGTTTTTCCCATCTTTCAGAGCAGAACTGAATGTTCTCAAATAATAGAGTAAACACACATTGCAGAGGTGAAGGAGTTAGCCACAGGATATCAAAGGGAGGAGCACACCAGGCAGAGTGTGGCAAAGGGGAGAGAGTACCTGGTGTGTTTCCAGGACAGCAAAACAGGTGGCTGGGCGGAGTGAGAGGGTGACTGGGCATTTGTAGGAGAGGGCTCAGATTTTGCCGGGCCTTGTGGCCATTTAAAAAATTTTGTAATATTAACACAAATCCATCCTTCAGTGAGTTATACTGTCAGCTTTTTTTCCATCCTCTAGGAATTACCCTTTACTCACAAGTAGGAGGAAAATCACAGTAGTGCAGTGTCACGGAAGCCAGAGAGAGTTTCAGAAAGAGGTCAACTGTGTCAGCTGTCACTGAAATGACTTTGATAAACAATAGACTATGGGGGATGATGAGAATGGGGTGGAAGAAAAGGCCATTTGAATTAGCAATGAAGATGTCATTGGTGACCTTCAAGGGACAAGTTTCGATAAAGTAGTTGGGGAAGAAGGCTGAGCACTAGTGTTACAGAGGAAATGTGTGGGGAGGAAATGGATGTATTGCTTCCTCGGGCCAGGTGACCTTTGTGCCTCATGGTTGCCGATATGAAAAAGCCTCCTCCTCTGGAGGACTGTGGCTCAGGCAGTCAAACACTTCCCAGCAGAGCCCCACAAACCCAGTTCCCATGCATCAGGCTTCTGATTAAAGTATTTCCAGCAAAGTCTACCAGATTCTTTGAAAGGTCTTTGAAGTTGCTCATTCAAGTGAATCCTTTTACTCACTATTTTTTTTTTTCATATGAGTGGAGGGAAAGATGAGATTAATAATTCAATCTGCTAATAGATCATTTCTAGTTCTTAAAAATTTATCATTCTGGTTCCAAAGTTTATCCACATTTCCATGCATCCATCCATCCTCCCCTTGATAGTCATCTCTATGAAAGACAGGCTTTCCTTTCCTACGAGGATAGTTTTTCCACCTCTACTCTGGTTCTGATCCCCTTCCCACTCAATCCTTTCCTTCCTCCCTTTATCCCCCGACAGAACTTGTAGATCAGTGAATCTCTTTTTATTTCTGTTCTTCCATCTTTCCCTTTCCTGAAAAACACCCCACATTATTTCTTTATTTCTTTAAAAATAACACCTCTCCTCACACCATGTCCATCTGTAGTTATCATCCTAAGTCTCTTATTTACTAAGAACCAAGTTCCTTGAATGCAGCATCTGCACGAGCTTATATCTGCCTTTTCGCTCCACTGAAAGTGCTGGCCCTAAGGTCAGCCATACCCATATCCTCTCATAATATCCTCTTTTATTCATTATATTTTATATTGTAATTGCCTGTCATCTTTTGTTTTACTCAATAAACTAAGTTCCCTGAGAGAAAGATGGTTTTATATTTACCTCTGTCCCCAATGTCTAGAACAATCTCTGGCACATATTAGACATTCAATGTTTGTTGAATGAACAAATCCATGAATGAATAAATGAGTCTTGTTTATAACTTTTTTTTACATTTGACTTGACTAACCATGTCTTTCTTTGTAAAAAACAGTCTTCTATTAGTTGCTCAGGTAATATTCTTTCTGGTTTTTATTCTAACCCTCTGTCAATTCTTTTGTGGCTTCATATCTTTAAATGATGCAGTTTCCTAGAGGTTTTTGTTCTTCTTTTGTCAACATGATCTCCTCTACCTGGGTAAGCTCATCAATAGACAGCAGCTTCAAATACAGCCATATCTATGTCTCCTGCCCTGATCTCCCTCCTGTTCTTCAGACCCATATATCTAGCTGCTTACTAACCATCTTCACTGAACATTCTTGTGAGGACCTCAAAGACATAGGGTAAAAACGAAACTCTTAACACCTGCCTCAGTGAATGGTATAGCTATCCATTTTGTCACCAAAGCTAGAGATGTGGGAATTTTCCTAGGTACGTCATTTCCCCTCATCTGTCTTATTTCATCAGATATTAATTTCTTTAGATCAGACTCCTAAGTTGTGTGTGAAATGTGTCCTCTACCTCTCCATTTTTGGTTATATAGTTTGGATTCCATGGGTGAGATATGAAGTTTGTTGGCTCAGGGATAATGAGCTCTGCCACCTTCCTCCTGGAACCCCTTTCAACACACGCACACGCACACACACACACAGACACGCGCACACACACACACACCTGTGCCTGAGCATACACACAGAGAGCTGTGATCAGTGTCAGGACATTATGAATACTAAGTCCAGGGCTTCTTGCCACCTGTGAGACAAAGCTATTAGCCCTCTTCCTGAAGAAACTGGGGAAACAGCATTGAGAAACAGGATAAGACTAATGATAATGGCTGTCCCTCCCACCTCTCTTACTCCGATCCAAAAACCATCTCCCTCAAAGAGTATTAAATAAAATAGAAAAAAAAAAAAAAGCAGCAGCAAAAGGAACTAAAAGATATTTTGATTGGGGGCAATTTCAACCACATATTTCAAACTCACTTGTTAACTTCCCTCTTTCTATTTCACTGTACTAAGTATCCCTCAGTAAAGACTTGTCGTTTCAGAATAGGGCAGGAGTGCATCTTTTCTGCATCATTTTAAAATGAAGTAATCCAATATTTGACACCCCCAGGTACTAATTGTGCTGCAAAAGCGTGAGACTGGTACAGCAGAGGCATGTGGGGACCGAGATAGACCAGGGACAGCGGAGAGATGGTGGGGGGTGAAGATGGGACTGGAACAGCAGAGGCGTGGCGGGGGGCAGAGCTGAGGGCATGGATGGGTTCCCTGATTTCCTGGACTTAGAGGATGTCACTAGGCTGTTTAGTCCAGCATTACCTGTGACAATTTAACTGGCTCATTGTAATGTTACTTTATTACTTCTCTCATTTCAGTTCTGGGAACGGTCTGGGTAGGTGTTGCCACGAAAACACGGGGAGGAGGAAGCTTCAAATAACTTTAGGGAGTTTGGATTTTTACACTGAAGGCCAAAGGAAACAATTCAAGGATTTTAAGCAGAGGGTTGATAGAATCGTATTTAAGTATTATAAATAATAATATAAATAATAGTAGTGCTTATTCTACACCAGGCACTGCGCCAAATGCTTTACATGGGTTATCTGATTTAATTTTTAAAACAGCTCTGTGAAGTAAGTAGTTTTAATTTTCTTCTTTTTACAGACACTGATGCAAAGACCTAGCAGATCATTTTGTTTAACTTTTCGCAGATGATAAGAATGGAGCTGGGATGCAACACCAACATTGTTTGACTCAAGTCCATTTCAACCATCATTCTGAGCCCAGAATCATGACAAAGGAAATTAATAAGACAGTATCGTTAGCCTAGGTTGTTTTTCCCTTCTGTGAATCTCTGCCATCCTTCCTAGTCTGTGTTTTCACCATTTGCCTGTGTTTAAGTTGTGTGACAGTCATATTCAAATACTTCAGGCTCTCTCTTGCTTCTGAGCCTTGGCATATGCTGGACCCCTTTCAGGAAAGTTCTTCCCCTCTCCAGCATGACAGCCACCACATCTAGTCCTCAAGATTGCTTAGTCCCCACTTCTGCCCATCAACATGTCAACATTCTGCTTACTCTTTCTCTTTCCTTGGCTCAATCATGGGGATTAACGTAGGGCCCTCCTCTTCCAGGATTGATCTTCAGACATCTTTACTCTGATCCCCTAAGATTTTTTTAAAAACTATGTGAAATAAGTCAGACAGAAAAGAACAAGAACCATGATTTCTCTCATTGTGGGATATGAAACAGAAAGCAATAAATAGTCAAACAAAACAAAGGAGAAAGGGGGTCAAATATTTGGTGACAGACAGAGACTAAACTCTGCAATATATAGATGATGTGTTACAATATTGTGCACTTGAAACTCATATAATCTTATTAACCAATGTCACTCCAATAAATTTAATTAAAAAGAAAATATGTACTATCTTGTATATTTTCAGCTTGATCTTCTGAAATTTGTCGTCATAAGCTTAAATAGTGCCAAAGGATGTAATTTCTTACATCCTTATTATTAACAATAGATTTTTAAATAAAATGCACACCATTTTCTAAAATGTATTCAATGGAAAAATAAGTACTATATCATTTGACACTTATTACCATCCTTTGAAAAAAGACACATGGGCAAACTTTTCTTTAACAATTAGGAATTTTATACAATTCCTTTTTCTTCATTATCCTGTATTCCCATTTCAAAATTGCCTCCATGGATTTTTATCACAATGTTAGAATATTTTATGTTGGAAAAGGAGTACAATCTGATACTTTTAACAAAAGTAGGTTCCCAAGCAGATCAGCTTTAGGAAAGAGGAAATATGGTCGTTGAGGATCTGAACATTTATTCCTAACTATTCATACCCACACACCCTGAGGAAGTCTGCAATCCTCCAGGGCACACACTCTCTAACTTAAAGGCTGCTACTCCAGACCATGACGTCCTTTCTGCTCTCCACAATATTTTATCTCATTATTCTCCACTTATTTTACCTGTCTTCATATCCCCCGAGCAATTCAAGCATGGACACAAAGGCTTGACCCTGTCTGTGTCTCCAGCACAAAACTGTAGTTTAATAAAGGTTTGCTGATCCATTGAGCTAATCAGTATTGTATCCTGGTCTTTTATTTCATGTTGTAGTTCCTCTTTCCAGGTGTGTTATTCTAAACAGTCCTTGTCAGGTCCATCCAACAGGGAACTATAAGGGAAATTTTTAGCAGATGAATAGAAATAGTTTACTCCTTCTCCTGTGGAGGAGGAGGAAAGAAAATATAGCCCAGGCTATGCTTTCAGAGCTCCAGGTGCATAGGCTGTGATCTTTGCCTCGAAGGAGCAACCCATCTGGCACAGGTGCTCAGCTGTTGAAAAATGAACCCATAACATGTTCTGATGCGGGAGGAGCAGGAATGTCCATTCTCTTTGTTTATTCTAGAGCAGGGCATGGCATAAGAGTTGGGAAAGATTGCAATAAAGTGCCCTGGGCATTAGACCTCCTACCACAGACATTTAAAGAAGTGCTTGTGTTATTAAATTCAGTTATTTGGGTGAAGAAGGAGGCCGATTATCTGGTTAAATCACATTTTTCAAGAGATAGTGTGTGTAAAAGACAGAAAAGGGCTTTTGGAGTCTAACATATTTGAATGTGAATTCATCTACCATCTTACTGTGAGAACTTGAGCAGGTATTTAATCCTTCTGAGTTTGGGTTTCTCTATCTATAATATGTCTGCTCCTGAGATCACCACCGAAGGTCCAAATTCCCAGAAGAAAGACCAGCTTGGATCAGGAGTCCTAATGGCTAGGGCGCCAAGAGTCGACTGAAAAAAGAAACAATCACTACTTCACGTCTCAGATCACAGGACCCTTCCAGGGCACGTATCCTCACTAGCTTCCCATCAAGCCTGAGACTTTAAATAGCCACTTACTTATACCATCTGTGTCTGAAGTCATCTCACATTTAATCCCCTCACCCCACCCACCCAAGAAATGAAACCGAATCAGAGGAAGCCTCAAGTAAAAAAAAACTCAGTGAGAAGTTCTGAAGCTGGAAAAAAAAAGTCTCTCCCTCCCATCCTTCCTCCCTTCCTCACCCACCCTTTCTTCCCTTTTTACTTTTCTTCCTGGTATCTATTATTTCTCTGGTGTCTATTGTGTAGCAGACACCATGGAGATACTAAGATATAAATGATATGATGCCTGCTCTAAAGGAGGTAACTGTCTAGCAGAGGTGCACAGATATGGAAAAAATTTGGTAAAATGTTATGAAGTAGAGACAGGGAGATACAGTGGTCACTTGAAGGGGGGCAGGATGGGATACGATGCCAGGAAGAAAAGCATGGGTGAAATAATGATGAAGCCAGTGATCCAGTTCAGGAAGGTGTTTTTGTCAATGCGTTTGTGTGGGGAATGGGTATTTATTTCCTGGTCTGTTCTCTATTTGCTCTAACCAAAACAGATGCCCAAGTATTTCTTTAGCAATTATCCTAGAGTAATCTTATTTATAGACAGATGTATATTGTGAATTGGAAGAGGGCCAAATGACCCCTTGCCCTAATATCTCTTTCTTAGTTGACTTCTCTGATGCCTGAAATTCCCAGATTGATTGGAATGATTGCTCTGGATAAGACGTTATGTGTCCAGAAGGCTCTGTTGGAATGCAAAGAGGTAACATCCTCAGACACTAATATGTAGCAAGGACTAGCTCATCTATCACATTGGCTGGCTTTCAATTAGCTGAGAGTTGGATCTCCAGGGAATGAGTGTCAGAACAAGTACAGTTTGTCTAAAACAAGGGCGAGGAACATTAAGGCTTGAAACATTAAGCTAGGCCATAGAAAGAAAACTAGCCAGAGGCAAGATATAAAAGGGAGGTGGATAGAAAAGAGGAAAGGCAGGGCTTAGAGGAAGACAGACTCTTTCTATCAATGACTTAAGGTAGGCAGTGTCTCAGGAGGGTCCCCAGGAGGTACTGAAAAGGCACTCTCTTGTCCTAAAAATCTGGGAAATGATAAACAAAGGAAAATTTTTGTTCCTAAAATCCTTCTCAGATTCTTACTTCTGCTAACAGGCCTGTAAATCTTAATACAAATATCAATAATAATGTTGATAAGAATAGCTAATATCTGTTGAAGACTTGCTTCTTTTCAAGTACGATAGTGTGTGCTTTACATGTGGCAGTTCACTGAATCCTCATAACCCTCCAAGCCAGTGCTATTCTTATAGGTATTGTTCTATAGATAAAGAAGCTGAGGTTTAGAAGCGGTTAAGAAACATGGCTAAGAGCACAGCCAACAAAGCTGTTGCATTGGATTCTAATAGGAATTCTTGCTTTGGCTCCAGCATAAAACCCTTAACCGCTAGCCTGGAATTATGTCTAGAGGAGGGTGACGTTCTAAAATGGGGGTTGGCCAATCTTTTTAGATATAGGGCCAGAGAGTAAATATTTTTAGCTTTGTGGGCCACATGATATCTGTCCCAATTACTTAACTCTATTGTTGTCAATGTGCAAGCAGCCATAAATGATATATAAACAAATGGATGTGGCTGTGTTTCAATAAAACTACATTTACAGAAACAAGAGAATGGCCTGTTCTAAAGAGACTAAAAAACACAAAAGTAGTATACAACCAAAATGACCCTTCAGATAACAGAAGGTGCTTGCCAGGAGGGGAACTGCCTTTCACAACGTAGCTGAGCCTATGGAATCACAACGGCAAAGAATTAACGTTTTTGTTTCTCTTTGCGTTTCAGCAGTGATCTCTCTGTATGTTTGATGTTGGAGACCAAGTCTAGTTTGAAATGAGAGAAGAGAAATAAAGGGCATATAGGATTTTCTCACTGCCTCCTTCTTTTTGTGTGTGAGGTGAGTGGAGTTTCATTCTAGTCCGATAAAAATGCATGTTTGGTGCCATTCCATTAGAGGCTCTTTCCCAAATGATTTAATTTGCACTTTTTTTGGCGGGGGGGTTGTGGAGAGGCAAAGCATGGACTTAAAGTTCTTTGGGACATTCTTGAGAAAATGCTTGCCTGAGTTATTTCTACATCCCCTCTCTGACCAACAAGGAAAACTACACTTAGAAAGTTAGAGCTGGAAGAAAGAATTTAGGGCTGAAAAATGTGACTCCCTGGAAGCTGCTGACTGACCAGATGTTGTATTGTGGGAACACAATTTGTCTGGTTATGGATATGATTTCTTTGGAGGCCTATACCATGAATCCCTTGAGACTTAAAGAGAAAGAAGGCCTTATTTTGATTCACTGTAAAAACACTACTTGGGTCTGATTTCAGGGAAGCCAAGACTAGCCTATGAACAAAAGAAGTATGCATATTTGGAAAACCTGGAGAAGTACTAAGAGTACTCCTTCATGCATCAAAGTATCTCTCGGTTGGAGATGAGAAGGTCACTAATACAGATTTATGTCTTGTGATTAAAGCTGTGCTTTCCAAGGCTGTTTTCTTCAGTTACAAGAGTCTTTAGAGGTACAAATGAAGGATGCAGAGTTCTGTGACAGCCAAGGAGAATATTCAGCCCTCTATGCCTAAATGTCTTCATCTGTAAGATGAAGGTAATAACAATGCCTATTTCCTAAAAATGTGATAGAGATGAAAATACTGCATAAATAAAGCACTTGGCTCAGTGCCTAGTAAATAATGAGTGCCCAATAAACCTTAGCTATTATGATAGGCTATTATTTATTAGCTATTATCGCCACAGCACATTTAGAGGATCAGACTGACTTTCAAAGCAATAGCTTCCTTGGAACATTGGACAGGTAAGAAAGAGAGAGAAATCTTCCTTGTTCCATGAGGAGAAAATGGGGATAGTGTGTGTATGGGTCAGGCAGGAGAGGTGAACTTGGGCAGAAGGCATACCTGGATTCCAAACCTGATTTTGCTACTTTCAATATTTGGGATATTGACTTAGGAATTTACTTAATTCTCTGGGCCTCATGTTCCATTTATATAAAAAGGTAATTCTGCCAGCTTTCTGAAGCAGTAGCTGGAATGAGCCGAGGAGAAAATAAATGAATACGTGATAAGTAACTCCTACCCTATGTGGGGGCTAAAACATTGGAGCTCTTCTCACTATTGATGGTTACAGGAAGGCTTTGGGGACTAGGTTGGAGCCAGCACCCCAGGGAAGAAGGCATGACAAGGCGGCAGGTGGTTCTTAGAGACAGAATAAGATCAATGCACTCTCAGTTCACATTTTTATTCTAAGTCATTGTCAAAATATTTTGGTTATACTAAAGCTTTGGGATTTTTTTTCCTTTTTATTATATCTTGGACATATATGAGAGTGGTGGCCTTTTATGCACTGGATTCAACTTGGTATAAACAAATCTGATGAAGTAGTGAACACAGCTGGGGTCAGAGCAGTGGAGGAAGGCTAGCAGGTGAAGGCCCTCGTCAACTCAGTGGGGACATGGTCTATATGGGGGTGACCGGTGGGGGTACAGTGTGAGTGTGTGAACATGCAGGGAGGGGGCTATTTTGAGTTTGAATATAAATATCCACCTAGACTCATGCCAAAGAAGAAAACAGCTAAAAAAAAAGTCATGTTTTAAGTATGGAAAGTAAGAATGATCTTGTTTGGGCTCAAGGCCTTACTATTTGTTTCAATTGCAATGAAAACGACATCTTGTTTCAATGAACGTAGTAATTTTTTTCACATTTAATGCCTTTACATAGTTCAAAATTTAAGGCGGTATAAAAGGGCACACACCAAAAAAAATCCTGCTTCTCATCTGTCCTCATCTGTTTTATCCTCTCTCGCTCCCTACTCTTTTAGTTTTGGTTTGTTGGCTTATTTGTCTATCTTTCCAATATTTCTTTATGCATGTAAATAGATAAAAACAGAATATATTCTCACCATCGTGCTCATTTTATGACACAAATGTAACATCCACTGTACACTGTTGTTTTCATTGTTTGCCAGGATGTTTGAACATTTCTGTATATCAGTACAGAAAACATCTTCATTATTTCTTTACAGCCAGATAGTATTAATTATGTACATGTGTCATGGTTTATTTGGGTCCTGTCCAAGCTCCACCACAATAAGTAGCCTTATACCTTTTCGTTTACCATGTGAGTGGAGGCAACTGTAGGAAGGATGCCCAGATGTGGGATTGCCAGGTCCAAGGGCCACTGAACCCATAATTCTGGCAGGTATTGCAAGATTCCCCTCTGTATGGGCTGGGCCATTTTTTTCTTTCATGGTAAAGTAATGTAGTTTTAATTTGTATTTCTCATATTAATTTGCATTTTATTTAGTCATGAACATTTCTTTTTGTGTGAAATGTCTGTTCATGTGCTTTGACCATTTTTCACTTGGATTATTTCTAGTCTTCCTGGGAACACTAAAAGAACTCATTATCTGTTTGGAAGAATGGTATTTGTCACTAATGTGATTTAAAATTTTTTGCCAGTTTATCATTTTGTCATTTACTTTATGATGTATTGACCATGCTAATGTTTAAAAAAATATTATATAATTTAATTAATCTTCTTTAATTTTATGACTTCTGAATTTTCCCAACTCTAGGTTGGCAAGGAATTCACTCATATTTTCTCCTACAACTTTTATTTATTTTATTTTCTAATTTATTTTTACTTTTAAATATTTACTATAAGTGGAATTTTATCCTGATGTACAATGTGATGTGTAGATCCAATTTTATCTTTTCTTCAAATGGATGATCAGTTGTCCCATTAATCTAAATATTCCTCTTTATTGATAGAAAATGTCATCTTTATCATCTACCAAATTTCTGATTATATTTGTGTCTATTTTTAAACTTTCCATTATATCCCACTGGTCTTCCTATTCATGTACTAATACCAGACATTTAATTACTAAGACTCTATGTTATTTTTAATATCTGATAAACTGAAACTCTCCATATTCCTTTTAATCTTTTAGTTTTTCTAGCTATTTAAAATTATTTATTTCTCCACATCAATATTATGGTGTTATTTTTATTGAGATAATGTTATACTTAGAAGTTAACTGACATCTTTTTGTTATTGAGTCTTCCTATCTATGGAATCCAAGATATGTCTTTATATTCACTGAAGCTGTAGGGGTGGAAAAAATGTCCCTTCTAACCACCTACCTGGGCTCCCGCAAATTAGACTGACAAAAGACAGATAACAAGAGAAAAACAAACTGTTATTAACACATGCTGAGATCATCAAGCGGAAGAAACCTCAGTGAGGAGTAACTCAAAGGGTAGTTAGCATGTGAGTTAATATAGTATCTTAATAAAATAAGTAAATAAATAAATTTATCAAGAAGTGACATGACAAAGAAAAAGGGGTTTAGGTTTTTACGGGTGACACACTGTGGGAAGGTAAATGTGTGGAGGAAACTAATGGAAGATAAGGGCTAGTTAGTAAGATTTGTTATGTAGATTCTCTGGGCTGATAAGAGTCTAGAGTTGTCTCTGGTGATTAAGAATCAATCATTCTGCCCTTCCTGGTAAATGGGGGGAGGGCAGAGAGGTTTTGTGTATTCGTTGCTTTCCAGTTGCCTTTCGCCTCAAATAGTCCTTACGTCAGAGTGGTATATTTTGGAGTGATGTCCTCTGACTGTCTTCAAAGTTTATGTTATGTTCTTTGGGAGGGCTTTAAAATTTTCACATTTTTTATTAAGTTCTTTTATTTCTGGGTAGTTTCTCATTTTAGATGCTACTGTAAATATGGTTTTTATTCCATTTTACATTCAGATTAGTTGTCTTTAAAAATAAAACATTAAGAAGCACGATGAGACAAACTACATATTGCAAATAAGTAATTTATAAGGTCAGTCAAGGAAAGGCAAAATGAATCAGCTTCGGAACCAATTCAATCATCATAACTTATACAGACATTTGTCACTACCATGAAGTTACTGTACTCATGATAGTTGTATAACTTTTAAACTCTTAATGGCACGAAGAAACAATTGTTATTAGATATGGTAGACTGCCAAAGTATAATTGGAGATATAATTGCAAAAGTGTTTTGTTTCTATTTTTAGCTTCTCCCTGACTTCTAATGAGTGGCTTTATCTCAAGGGCCCTCTGTTTTGCTGAGCATTCAAGTTAAGAGGACAGGGTGGAAATAAATTGTTTGGGTGAGAAATATAAGAGAAATTTAGATGCCTGGGAAAAGATCCTGGAATGTAAAAGCTTAGAGCCAGGTGGGCTAAAAATTGAAGAAGGAGGGACAGAGAAAAAAACCCCATGATAGGATGAAAAGTTTGGGGGTGGAAGAAACAGGCTGTACTGTGATACTTGAATTTGTGTGTAGAGACCTGGGCCACGTTAACTTCCTCTGATTCCTCTTGTGAAATGTTGAGAAATTTATCCTTATGGATATCTGCCTCTCTTCTCCCCTGCCACCTCTAAAAAAAGCAATCTATAACCATTTTTATTTTTCCTGAATTAACCTTCCTGCAACAAGGCCACTTTTCCCTGCTGCCTCTCCCATCATGATTGAAGAATGTCACAGTCAATTCTGTTTGTGCAATGACTTTTGTGTATGTGTGATGAACAGGTCTTTGGGACACATAATTTCTCTCATTTATAGAGATCCACTCTGTTGAGCTTGATTCTTGTTGCATTTTGGATAAATAGGAGAAGGGCATTTATGGGTTCATTTGTATTTGCTGCAACTCCATCCAAAGTTCGTCCAGGTGACCCCATGTTGTTGGCTTCCTCTCATGGGTAGATTCTTGGCTTAGAGCCTGCTGTGTCTTATCTTCTTCTTGGGAAATATCTGTATTTAAAATTACCTTATTTGTCTCTTTGTTTCTTTGCTGTAAACTTTTTCACTTGAAAGCTCCAGCTGAGTATTGATCTTGTCTACTTTGTTAACTGCTGTATTCCCAATGTTCAGAACAGTGGCTCGTGATAGGCCCTTAATACATTATTTGTTGAATGAACAAATTAATATGTAGATTTTCTGGGCTGATATTCTTTTGTAATCAGCTTCTGTATTTCTTTTGCTCTTTTAAGTTGCAATTTGTATCTGCTGCATTGGCTGAAATATAGATTTGTGTAAATGAGTTTATTATAATTTAAAAACTGTATAACAATGAATTGAGAGGATCGATTCCCTTTCTCTCTTAACCTTTTCTGTATCAAATGATTTCACGTGTCCCCACAAAATCATCACCATCATCATCAAACAAATAAAGATGAAGTAAAACCAACACCTCAAACAATCCCAAGTTTTAAAATTTAACAGTTTAGAGAAAGAAAACAAGAGTTAATGTAGAAAAGAATGGCTGGTCTTGGTTTGTACTTGAAGCTACTTCTTTCACTTGCTAATGGAAATTCTACTTTTTTCTTTATGAGATTCAGACCATGACTTCCAGTAATATATTCATTTTAGTTCACTTATAATAAAATATCTCTTTTATAAATGCACCTAACATCTGCAAAGCAGCAGATGAGAAATAGCTCAAGGAAGAAAAGTACCTTGGTTAAAGATTTAAAATAAAATACATTAACTTTTAAGAAAAATTTTATTAAGTTAAAAAATCTCTCTCACCAAAGCAAATTATTAACTTAACTCACATTCACTGAGTAAATTTAAAACACTGGAAGATAAAAATAAGTTAAGCGAGTATTCAACTCAAAATTCTAGAGGAAAAAAGAGACAAAACAAACAAAAAATAATAAAATAAAGAAATAAATAAAATAACTATATAAATTAATAAAATAGAAAGCAAGTACCCAAACTCTAAGGTTAAAAAATTAATGAGTTTGGAATCAAAAAATGGGCAGAGGACTTGAATAGACACTTCTCTCTAGAGGACATACCAATGGCCAAAAAATATATGAAAAGATGTTCAGCATCGCTAGCTATTAGGGAAATGCAAATCAAAACCACAATGAGATACCATCTCACACCTGTTAGAATGGCTGCAATAAACAAGACAAGTAATAACAAATGTTGGAGAGGAAGCAGAGAAAAAGGAACCCTCATACACTGCTGGTGGGACTGCAAATCGGTATAGTCACTATGGAAAGCAGTATGGAGTTTCTTCAAAAAACTAAGAATTGATCTACCATATGATCTAGCAATCCCTCTACTGGGTATTTATCCCAAAGACTTAAAAACTCATATTCGAAAAGATATTTGCACACCAATGTTCATAGCAGCACTATTCACAGTGGCCAGAACATAGAAGCAACCGAAATGTCCTATGACAGATGATTGGCTAAAGAAGCTGTGGTACATATAATGAATATTACTCAGAAGAGATGAAATACTGCCATTTGCAACAACATGAATGGATCTTGAAATAATCATATTAAGTGAAATAAGCCAGACAGAAAATGTTGAAAATCACATGATATCACACATGTGGGATATAAACCAAAAAGCAACAAATGAACAGATCAAACAGAGTCTCAGGGACATGGACAATGGACTAGTGGTTACCAGAGGGTAGGGGGTGGGAAAGGAGGGAAGAGGTAGACAGGGTAAAGGGGGTCAAATATAGGGTTTAGGGGGAGGGTGAAGTGGGTAAAGGGGATCAAATATATGGTAGTTGAAGGAAACTGGACTTTGGGTGGTAATCACACAATAGAATACATAGATGTCAAATTATAATGTACACCCGAAAATTATATAATTGTATTAACCAATGTTACCCCAATAAACTTAAAAAAATTAATGAGTTTGACTATGACAAAATTAAAGATTTCTGTTAAATAAAAGACTCCATAGAAAAGTTGAGAAACAATATATTAAGAGAAAGTATCTTCAGTATTTATAACTGACAAGTAATAAATCTAGAAAACACAAGAAACTCCTGCAAATGAATAAAAACAATAATATCAACTACTACCACCACAATAAATGAAATGCCCTGGAAGAAATTGAGCAAAGATTCTTAGAATTAGAAAGCAGAATGAATAATGATCATATCAATAGATGGGCCGCCTCACTAATAATCAGAGGAATTTGATGAAAATAATGAGACATCGTTTTACTCCGAAAAGGACAGTAAATAGAAAATCAGGTACAGGCATACCTCAGGGATGCTGCAGTGTTGGCTCCAGACTATAACAAAGTGAATATCGCAATAAAGCGATTTGTAATCTTTTTGCTGGTAGAGGGTTTTGTAAAAAATGCACAACACCTGTAAGGTGCAGCAAAGTGGAATGTGATAAAACAAGGTTTTCCTGTATTACCGTGTTAGCAGGAAAGTGTAGGAAATGAGAAACTCCCTTTGTTGCAAAGGAAGTGTAAATCAATGCAACCATTTCAGAGAGAACCCTAGAAATAATTGAAGAAATGGTATGTGTCTACATACTACCACTAGCCGTAGTTTGGGTATAACCCATGGGGTAGAATTTTAGTGTTATAGGAAAAATTGTTTTTAGGTCCTCTACCAAGGGTGAGCTTGGCAAAAATCTTTACATGAGATTTATACTGAGAAACACTCTAGGCTCTTGCACCCTTCCAGGTAGTGGGTCTTGGTAATTTGTATCAGATCTTCCCACCCTTCATTGTCCCTCTATATAGCCCTGAGAAACTCACACAGATCCTTCAGAGGACATGAGGATATTCATTGAAGAGATGTACATGATAGCAGGCATCCATCCCTAGGGGCATGGCTAAGTAAAGTATGGCGTATGTATACCATGGAATACTACATGGCTATTGGAAGAGATGAATTAGATGAACACCATCATAGGCTGAATAATGGTTCCCTATTGATGGCCACATTCTAACCCCCAGAGTCTGTGCAGCTGTGATTAAGTTAAGGCTCCTGAGATGGAAAGAGTATCCATGTGGGCCCAATGGTATAACAAGAGTCCTAATGAGAGGAAGGGAGCGCGATCACAAGATTAGGAGATGGAATGAAGGAAGCAAGAGGTTGGAGTGAAGCGAAGAAGAGTCACGAGCCAAGAAATGCAGGTAGCCTCTAAATCTCCCCTCAGAGCATCTAAAGACAGCTCTGGAGATGCCTTGACTTTAGCCCAGTGGCTTTAGGTGGTGGTTGATATTGATTTTGGACTTCTGATCTCCAGAACTGTAGGCAATAGTTTTTTCATTGCTGTAAGCCACTAAATTTGAGATAATTAGTTACAACAGCAATAAGAAATTAATGTAAACATACAACATTGATAGATTTTTTGAAATTACAAAGTCGAGTGAAGTAAATAAAAAAGATGTTATCTATTTCTAGAACACACACTGAAAATAGTATATTCGAGGAAGGGAATGGCAGTGGGGATTACGGTAAAGTAAGAAAAACAAAATAGTTAAAATAGTCTTACACAGAACAATTGCAATAGTGAGTCATAAAGAAGAAAGATTATGATTAACTCACTTCTCTGCACCTGAGATTCCCTGTAACACTCCTTTATCAAATAAAAAAATAGAAAACCTTATGTATTGGGGTTCATGTTATCAAACTTTCTAAGGAACTTGTCGAGGTCTGCAAAAGTTTCTGCTAAACTCTTCACTGTTAATTTTCTTGGGGATTCTTCTTATGAGACCACTGTTGTATATGTGATCCATCCTTGGCTGAAATGTCACTATGTGTGTGGCACATGACTGTACTAAGAGGTGATACCTTTAGGAGATTATTAGGTCATGAGGGTAGAGCCTCCATGATGAGATTCACGTCCTTATAGGAAGAGGAGAGCTAGCTTTTTCTTCCTCCTTCTCTGCTCTTTATAAGAAGACTGGCCGGCTGTGAATTAGGAAGAAATGCTTTATCGAGAACCTTGACCATGCAGGCACCCTGATTTCAGACTTGAAGCCTCCAGACCTGTGAGAAATAAATGTTTGTTATTTAAGCCACCCAGCCTATGTATTCTGTTACAGCAGCCTGAACTAAGACAGGGCAAGACCAGGGCAGGACTGCTGGGTGTATTTGTTGGGAGGGCTGTGGTGAACAAACCTCTAGGACACAGGCAAGCTGGCCTGGGGCCAGGTCCACCGAGGGGATGCACGGTGGACATGAGGCCCAGAGCATGCAGAGCTCATGTTGGAAGGCTGTGTGAGGGTGGTCACGGGCCCAGGCTGGGGCTGAATATTGACTGAGTGACTATACCTCTGGGCACGTGGCTAGGATGGGGCGCCACGAGATGGCCCCACACATGGCACCACTGACCAATCATGCAGCAGGAATAAAATAAAGCAACATGGAGTACACTAGCACCAGGAAGAAAGGCTCCTGTTCCCCTACAAATGTTGTTCCAGCACATGGCCTCACAGACAAAGCTTCACGTTGTGCTCACTGAAAAGAAGAAATGCTTAAAGTGTCCAGTCCATGTGTACAGAGCAGCCATGGAAGGAATTTGGAACTGAGGGGCAATATATTGAAAACTGACATGGTACTGCTGGAATTAGTGAAGTATAAGATCACTTCAAAGCTTCAGTGATTCATAGTTGATTTTTATCATGGATTTCTCAATTACCAGATATAAAGAGGACAAAAATTAGCATGGGGGGGTCCCTAAGATGTTTTGATGTTAAACACGGGTCTGCCTTAAAAAGGTGGGAATATGCTGCTCCAGCAAGCTGGCATCAATGAATCCCACATAATACCCACCTGGTGATTTGACTCTAAAAAAACCATCCTCCCTGCACAGCTGTCAGGTTTCTGTAAATTCTGTGCTGTTCACTGTAGCATGAATCATGTGCATAAATTATGATGGAGACTCCTAGGTCCCTTGGGCATCACTTTTTAGCTGTCCCAGTCCCAGGATGTGATCAGCCTCTGTAAATATTTGGCTTTTCCTTAAACTACCTGTCCATTTGGCTCAAAGGGCAGTTTAGCCTTTTGCCTCTCTCACGAGAGAGGACAATTTACTGAATGAGTGAATGAATGTTCAACCATCTCCTGCACAGTCTGAGGATTACTATAAAGTACAAACTCAGCATATGTGGAAATGTTTGGAATAGTAAAAATCATCATTATTGCTATTGCTAGTAATAGCATAATTTTTAAATAAGATTTCCTTTGCATATCAGTAGGTTTCATTTGCAAATTAGTGGGATGTATATATACATATATATGTATATATATATATGTGTGTGTGTGTGTGTATATGTATATATATATAGTTTCTATTTTTATAACCAAGCTCACTGGTAACTGAGCAACTCAAAATTTCTGTGATGTCTGCATTATGTAGAAGATTCTGTCATTAGATGCTACTTGTAAACCTGTGTCTGCAGTCCCGTGCAGTCCCAGATGCTGCAGCACCTGGTTTGGAAGATAAAAACCATCTCACGTTGCATCTGAGAACTCTGATCTGAATGACATTTCCAGGAAGCAGGCGAGGAGAATAGGGGAGAGGAGAGAAGGAGGGAGAATTAAGAGTAAGAGTTAGTTTTATTTAAAATGAAACAAGTGGGTCAGCTGACAGTGTGCCAGATGTGCCCGCTCGCTTTGCAGTTGAAGTTTTCCCTTAAACTCAACTTTTCGGTAAAAGTAAAAATGAAGAAGAAAATTCTAGGATACGAGTTGTGAAACTTGTAATGAAAATGTGATACTTTATTTGGTTAAAATGCATGACAGTATAAGTCAGTACAACTTTTGGCTGACACAAATGAAGAGTTATGCTTCAGTGCACAAAAGCTTTCCCATGAGCCACTTGTTTTTGGTTTTAATAAGGCTCCATCGCGTTAAGCAGAGTACCAGTAAATTCTTTTGCTAGTTTAATGCTAGAAAACAAATGAGAACCTTGAGGTTTTTCCCCTCAAGATGCCTATTTCTAATATCAAGATTGCTACAGCCACTTGGGGGATGGGAAAATAGAGGCAAGAGAAGACATTTAAAAAAAGTTTTTGAGTGGGGAAGGATCAGGAAGAGATTCATGGTAAGGAAGAATATTTTTATAGGTTGATGATGTACGCAGCTAAGCAACCTAAGAAGCTAATGTAGCGATTCAGGTATACAAGTGCTGAGAAGTTATCTAGGCAAGTCTCTTTGTAGTACAAGTGAGGATGCTGAGTCCTGCAGCTCTACAGAGGGACTTACCTAAAGTCTCATAGCTGGTTGTTGGCAGAGCTATGTCTTGCAATTGATTTAAAAATTTGCGTCTACTGTTCATTTCACCAAACTTCATTTAATTTTAGAAGTAATATGGTATTTGCATTTTTAATATTTTTTATGTTCCCTGAGAGTTATAGAAGGCAAAGGATTCTTTCACATTTGGGATCTCAGTTGTGAATATCCCTTTCTCTAACCACAGCCTCTTTACTGATCTTCTCTTCGCAGTCTCTCAATTTGTTTTCTAACCAACCATAGCTGGTTAACACCATAACTTACAGTTGGGTCCATGGTCAACTGACTTTCTCTTTCTTTGATCTTCCTGAGCCTAACCCAACTGTGGATCACCTCTATCAGCTTTCTCTGCATCTCTGCCTGTCTATGAAGCACAGCTAAAAGTGGACCAGTCAGTGTAAAGTCCTGAGCTCAATGAAAACTCAGATGCAACAATGTCATTACCCCTCTCTGTTGCCTATCACTTCTCTGCTGAGGGAGCCTCTTCAGTGTTCTCTTCACAGGGGCTGTTTGAAGGACCTCTGTCTTCAAACTCCATTCTTCTCTCGGTACACATAAGAAAACCACTTATTTATTTATTTATTTATTTATTTATTTATTTATTTATTTATTGCCACGATGATCTAATCCAGCATGTACGGGCTTCATCGATTTCAGTTGTCTTCAGTTCAAATCATCTCTCTCAACATCTTTTTCTTTGTCCTTATTTTCACATTCGAAGAAGAGATAGTCTCTCTGTATCCTAGATCAGTGCTTCTCAAACTTGCTGCATGCTAGAATCCATTAGGGAATATTACATATTTTGAAGCCCAGGTACCTCCAAGATCAATTAAATCAGAAATTCTGGAGGTGGGATTTAGGTATCAATTGTTTTTAAAGCCACCAGGTGAATCCAAACTGTATCCAAGTTTAAGAACCACTTCTCTAGATTTCTTTTCTTTCAGCTCAACTTTGAAGGGTGTTTGTACCCTTTCTTATTTTCTCTTTATTTCCCATGCCTTTTGCTTCATGTATTCTACCTCTCAACATTAATAGGTCTCCAAAATAGAGCAAATATTTCTTTTACCTGCTGTCTTCTCTAGCAACCATACTCCTTGTCTACTTCTGTTTACTATTAAATGTGTACAAGAGACTGTCTGTACTTTAGCTTACTTTTCATCACTCATTTTGCTAGTAATCTGATTTCTAAATTCTCTACTATATTAAAACACATCTTGGAAGTTATATGTGAACCTAATTTTCTTCCCCCAATTTAAGATACTGTTGACTTCCTCCTCCTTCTTGTTTTCTTGATTTCTAGGACACTACATCATCCTTGTCCTCATGTCTTCATGAGTCTTTTATTCTTTGTTCTGTCTCCTTTATTCGTCAGCCTTCTTTTCCTTATTCCATAATGGAAATATTTTCTGGCCTTTTCCTCAACTGCTTAGTTTTCTCTCCCCACTTTCATCTTTTCTTTTTAGGGACTTAGGCATAACATTTCAATTTTTGCAGCAGAATAGCTTTCCCTGAAACTCTTTTCTTTCTCCTCCTCATCTCAGATGGAAAATGAGTTTTGGAAATACGAGTGGATCAACGGAGCCCACACTCCATGACTGTGTAGCCTATGGTTTAGAACAACAATGTTAAAATCCTACCTCATGGGTAGCCTCTCTTCAGTGGCTTTGTGACATTAGACAAGTTACTTAGCTACTCTGTATCTCAATCTCTACTGTAAAATAGGGAAAATGATGGCACCTACCTCATAGAGTTGCTATAAGGAGCAAATTGGTTAATAGGTGTAAAGTACTTAGAATAGTGCCTGGTATAAAAGTGCTATATAGACTTTAGCTATTTTAAGAGATAACTATATAAGAAAAGAAGTTTTTGTTGTAGTTCCATTCTTTTGTTGTTGTTTGTTTTGTTCTTCCATTCTAAAAAAATTCACACATCCAAGTGTGATCCTATATCAGATGGTAAAGCCCTACTCTAGAGTCTCAAAGTTAATCATGTTCTTGAGGCCCTCGTACTGAACCTTCAAAATGGGTATGGAATACTTCCAGGAAGGCTTAGGAATAGAAAATACTGAAGGAAATTTCAGTGAGGAGTGGGGTGGATAAGAGGGTGGGTAGATTAGAGAAAGAGAGAGGCCCATCTCAGGAGCATGCACCATCTTTTGGCCTTAAGAAATATATGTGTACATGTGTGTGCATGTGCGTATGTGTGTTTCTGCTAATACGCTCTCACAGCACTGCTTTCCAGATACGGCATTCTGATCACAGTGGATTTTATGTTCAAATCTCAAACTCCTGACCTCTCACCTGAGTAAAAGTTCTGTATCTCCAATAGTTTGTTAGGCATCTCACCTTGGATATTCAGCTATCCACTCAGCACAACACAACTTCCCTTCAGAGCTGCCCTTATCCAAAACTTCTTTATGCCATTGGGAACACCTTTCCTCCAATCACTCGGGCTTGAGATCTGTAGTTATTTCCAACTCTTCACTCTTCAAATTCAAACTTTAATGAGTATTAGCTTAGTGACCTTTTAGTAAGCTATTTACATTTCTGATCTTCATTTCCTTATCCGTAAGTCAAAGTTAATTTTAACCACCTCCTAAGGGTTCTTGAAAAGAATAATGGTACTACTACTATGACTACTAGTGATAGTAATAATATGAAGGAACGGTATTAGTAATAATAATAGCAGCCAAATGTATCAGTCTCTTAGTATTCTCTCATTTAATCCTCATAACAACTCTATGAAGCAGGTTGTAATTTTCTTTAGGTCACAGAATAAGAAAATGAGACCTACAGAGGCTCGGCCATTTATTCAACAAACGTTAACTGAACACCTTGTCTGTACCAAGCAGTTTTCTAAGAGCTTGAGATTCACCAATATATAAGACAAGGTCCTTGATTATATAGAACCTATATCCTAGCTGGGGTTAACCAAGTCAACAAATAAAATAATTACAGACTGTGAAAGAGTCCTGTGAAGTAAACAATAGTATTGTGTGAGAGAGGAATAGGTGAATCAAATAGAATAATTAAAGAAGGCATCTCTAACTAGGTGACATTTAGGCTGAGATACGTAAGGGATGAGAAAGGATTCAGTCATGAAAGGACTGAGAGGAGAGAGCAGAGTTCTTAAAACAAGAAAGAGCTGGCATGTTTAAGAGACTTATAGACAGTCATGGCTGGAGCAAAGTGGGGGTGAGGGTGCTGGAGACAATGAGGTAGAAGAGGCCCAGAAGGTGGAAATCCCTGTGTACAATGACAAGGAGTTTGGAGTTTAGTCTAATGTAATAGGAAGTCTGAATAGAGTTAAAACAGAACAGTGAAAAAGACTGATCTAAGTTAAAATTTAAAATTTAATTCTGGCTTTAGTGTAGTGTAAGGCTTATAAAGGTACAAGAGTGTAACCTGGGAGAGCAGATAGGTGGCTACTCTAGCAGTCAAAGCCAGAGTTAATGGGGGCTTAGGGTAAAAGAATGAGTGAAGATGGATGCTTTTTAAAAATTATTTATTATTATTATTTATGCCTACAGCACCTGTTCTTCCTAGGTGGTCTCCTATCCAGGTACTAACCAGGCCCAACCCTGCTTAGCTTCCGAGATCAGACATCAGGCTTGTTCAGGATGGCGTGGCCATAGACCATGGACCATCACTCCACTGGGACACGAACCCAGGACCTTCTGCGTCTAAAGCAGATGTGCTAACCACTATACTATGGAACATGTCCAGATGGATGCTTTTTGTTGTGGTTGAAGTAAAGTTATTGTGACTTGCTGGTAGATGAGGAGGAAGGTGAAGAAAAAGGATGAAAAAAGAGGTTTCTAGCTTAGGCAACTGGGTGAATGGCAGAGCCAATAACTAAGTAGGGAAGATCAAAGTAGAAGCAGGTTTAGTGAAAGGGATATGGGATGTGAAATCAAGAGTTAGATTTTGGTCATGTTAAAAAAAATGAGCAGGCATCCAAATGAAGAGTTATTCAGGCAGTTGGTTAATGAATCTGGATGAGGAGTCTGGCTAAAGATAAAAAATATTGGATTATCTGCATATAGATGGTGTTTAGAGCTATTGGCCTAGAAGAGAAAACATACATAGAGGATACTTTTGGTCTGAGCACTGAGAACACTAACATTTATAATTTATAGGTCAGGAAGTAGAGAAGAATTCAGAGATAAGAGAAGAGACACTTGTCTCAAGTCACTCAGTTAGTAAGGAGCTGAACTGTGATTACCGATGTAAGATTTGGGTATGAAGTCCTGCAGAGTCAGGCAGATAGAAAGCTTCCCTGTGCAACCTAAATGACTGCAACAGATTCTTTCACTTCAAAACTCCATATCAGACATTCAAGGCCAACCTTAACTGATTCATCCTTACTTCTTCAACCTACTTCTGGCACTACAGATGTTCCTGAATATTTGTTAACTAAGAAACATTCTACAATTTACAAGTTGTAGTACTTGTAGGGTATAGTTTTAGGTAACAGTAACCACCACGAATAACATTCATTCATTCATTCATTCATTCACTCATTCATTCATTTATTCAACAAATACTGGGTGCTGGCTGTGTGTCTGGCCCAGATGAAGCCCCTAAGGAGACTCCAGAAGACAAAATAAATAAGTCCCTGCTCTGTGGAGCTGATGTTGGGGAGAGGGATCTCTATTCTCCTTTTCTCTTTGACAAATGTTTGTTCTTCTTTTTTACTCTCTTTCTCCCCTTTACTTATTCAAATCCTCCATTTCCAAAGAAGCCAGCCAGTCTAAAAATAGCATCTGTTATATTCCCACATGTGAGCATGGATACGTCTAACTATAAACATCATCGCCTCACTTCTACTCCGTCCCACAGTGATCCTGCTCCAAACAGATATCAACATAGAAACCTCTGCAGAGACAATCAGATTTCTGTGTGCATACTGATACAAAACAGAGAAACTTAGAGAAACAGACCCTCAGAAGAGGAAGGGGTGAGAGAATGAGCTGAGTAAAACAAAAAGGGAAATTTAGGGAGAATAAAGTGTTGTAGAGACAGCCCATGTTGACAGAGAAGATGGATGAGAGGGTGAATAAGTGGTCAGCAGAACTTCAGGCTACCCAGTTGTAATGCTAAACCCAGAAGGCCCACCAAAGAGCTTTTGGTGGTATTCTGTGCTCCCATGCCTAGCTCATTGCCTATTACCAGGACTGAGAGGCAGTGACAGCCACATTCAGGAATTTTCTCGGGAGCCCAGGCTCAGAGAAGGATTCTTGCAAGGAAGGTCAATTCCTCATCTCCAGCAAGTACAGGCTATATTAGGATAGTTTCACTGGGTGTTAACCTATTTAACGCTAAAGCCTTCTCAACCATGTAGATTAGGCTAATGCACTCTGATGGAACTACATAGATAATTCTCTCATCTGCTTACCTACAGCTAACAAGCAAATAACTTCCATGAGCACATTTGACCGACATGGTCAAATAGTGAATTACAATTTAATACACACAAAAGATCATCTATATTAAAGAACTGGCGCATTTTCTTACATTCCAGCAGATGGAGCTACAGCCTGGAGAGGCTCAATATACTTCAATGGCTGATGCCCGTCCCTCAAAAACAAACGAGTAATGAATGAGAAGAGGCATGGAGAAAGAGAAGGGGAATTACAAAAAAAGATAAAAACAAAAAATAAAACAAACAGAGCCAAAACAAAACACAAAAACAGGTTACCTGGTGTAGAACTATTCTGTGGTTATACAAGTTCTTGTACCAGTGTCTGAACCATAGTAGGCTCTCAAAAAGTAATGAATGAATGAATGAATGAATACAGGTGACATAATCTGGTGACCAGATTGTAGTCTGAGCCTTCTTAGGATAACAATTTTCTTCTCATTCGGCTTTGTTTTTTTCTCCTGTCCCTTTGATTATTTGCATATGCACACCCTTTGGACACCCACTTCCCATTAAAATGTCATGGAAAAATTCTGCAAAACTTGACTGCAGGGTCAAATTAGTGTCAAAGGGAGGTGTCAGGAGAGGTATATGATAAAAATAGCCCAGCCGAGGTTCCCACCTGTTTCCCATGCTATAACGCTGTGCTCCAGGCAGTGTTACTCAAAGTGTGTTTCCCTAACCATCTGCATCGTTATCATCTGGGTTGTTTGTCAAAAATTCCAATTCCCAGGCCACATCCTCAAAAATCCATTTCAGTGCTTCTGGGCTGGGGCATCCCAAGCAATTTCTCTTCACGAACAAACTTGAGAATCTCTCTTATAGAGAAAGGAGAGCTGACGATCCCTTTACCCTCATCCTGAACTCCAAAGAGGACTGAAAACTCTGAAAACTGGGAGTTTTCAGAACTCATTCTGCAGGCAAAACCTGACCTATGAAGCGCCATGAAGCTATGTATGATCCATATTTATTGCACATAATTGTGAACATTCCCAGGCTTCGCTGCAGAAATGTTAATGTGTTTGATGAGAAGGTGCTGCCCCATCCCACAGAGGATGTTATGGGATATATGGTAGGTACAACTAAATTGCTCTTCTGAAACCCAGGAATTTTCTGAATTCAGAAACATATGGCCTCAAGGATTTCAGGTAAGGGGCCCCATTCCTGTGTTCTCATGTTTCGTCCATAGGTGGTGTTTAAAGCAGTAATATTTGGGTTTGACCAAAATAAGAAAGCATAATATAGTAAGAAGACTAGATTGGGAGCTGGGAAATCTCATCTTTCTTGGCCTCAGTTCTCTCTCCTGGAAAGGATGGAGGAGATGACATTTAAGACCTTCTGACTCTAAAATTTTGATTATTGCACTGTCTTGCTCTGTTAAGAATTGTTGAGGCATTACTGCCACAAGGATTGGATTATGGTTTCTTGTTATTTTCATTAAAAAATGCATAAAGACAAAAACCTTTCTCTGTCTTTTGAGTTTCTGGACAGATTCTCAACTGACATTTTTCTCAGTTATCTTAAAGGGCATTTACCCAAATTCTGTAGATATTTTGATACATTATTGTACTCAGCAAAAACTACTAGGAAACTACCAGAATGCAGAAGTAGTCATGAACTCCAGGGAGTACAATAGAACATTATGGAAAAAAATATTATTTATGTTATAGAAGAGGAGTAAAGAGTTTTAGAACAAGACATCTGAGAAGCCACTATTGCCAGAGGCTCTTAGAGCGTCATTCATTTGAAGAGCAGCAAGCTGCCTCTTAGCAGAATCCTGATGATCCCGAAACCCATGTGACTGGGTTCTCTCTCTAGCCCTCTAAGCATGATTAGTGCTTAAGTGATCATCGAAAGACACTGTCAAATCCTGAAGCAAGATTTTGAAAAATTAAACACTCATAAAACACAAAGTGAAATGAAGCAATAACCTCTAAGATTGGTCCATTGGAAGCAATGTGTTAAGGGTTGAACCGTGTCCCCCTAAAGATGTGTTGAAGTCCTAACACCCCAGTTCCTCAGAATGAAACCTTATTTAAAGATAATAATTCACGGAGGCAATCAAGTTAAAGTGAGGTCATTGGGGTGGGCCCTAATCCAGTGTGACTGGTTTCCTTATAAGAAAGTTATAAGAAAGGGAAATTTGCACACACACACACACACACACACACACAAGGATAACACCATGTGAACAAGAAGATGGCTATCTTGAGAACTCCAGAACTGTGAAACAAAAATTCTGTTGTTTAAGCCACCAAGGTTGTGGTGTTTTGTTAAGGCAACCCTAGCAAAATAATATACAATGTTTAGTCCAATGGCAGAGGGAGGAGGCGTCTACAAACTCTGGGGTGTACATTTGAGCATTCACTTCATTTCTGGCTCCATTTATAGGCCATTTTTTGTTTTATTTTTCTAACTTTGTCTTTTAATTATTATTTTTTTTATCTTACTGTACTAGATGTATCTTTATGAGCTGCCTGAAATTCTTCTTATGTTTAGAAATATTATAAATTGGTAAGGAACTGTTATCTTGCCTGAGCACACTGAGCACATACACGGCTGGCATGAAGCAACTAAGTGGCAAAATCTAGCTTTCCTGTAACCATTGGGGAAGGAATTGTGAGGAATGGTAAGATTCAGTTTTGTAGAGCAAATGATTTCTGCACTCTGGGAAAGAATCCTTCAGGCAATCCGCTACTTTAAAGCAGTGATTGAGTCAGCAAAAAGTCAAGGCTTTCTTCACTATTCATGTTACGGAGCTGAGAGGGCAATCGTTTCTAAATTAAGGACTATGGCAGGAATTTTAGGAAGTGTGTAAAGAAGTTAAGCAACAAGAATGACCATTTATTGAGCACCTGCTATGTAACAGGCATTCTGTTAGATGCTTGTTATGTGATAGATCATTTAATCTTTATAATAAACTTGCAAAGAGATATTTCCAGTTCTCTACTTAAAACCAAAAAATATGTAGCTCAGAAAGGTGAAGTAACTTGTTTAAGAGAAAGGCACCCGGGATATGATCCGTGGCTCTACCTGGGGCGCAATCCCAGGACCTTCTGCATGTAAAGCAGATGTGCTAACCACTACTCTATGGAACCACCCCTCTATATTCTAATAATTAAACAGATTACTTCACCCTCAAAATCTTCTAACTATGATTGTATGCGAAAATTCTCCTAATAGTAGAATTATGTACCATCTTTCAGTATTCCTTTTGTGGCCAGCTGCTTCCAGCAAAGAGAGATCATTAAATACAGATGCTCCTTAACTTATGATTGGATGATGTCTTGATAAACCCATCATAAGTTAAAAAGTATCATAAGTTGGAATGCATTTCATACACCTAAACTACCAAACATATAGCTTAACGTAGCCTACCATAAACATGCTCAGAACACTTACATTAGCCTACAGCTGGACAAAATCACCTAACACAATGAATACACTGTAGAGTAGCAGTTATCGGGTCTCACAGTCGTGTGCCTGACTGAGAGCTGTTGCTGCTCAGCATCAGAGTATGGTATCGCAGCATAGCGCTAGCTCAGGAAGAGATCAGAATTCAAAATTCGAAGTTCAGTTTGTACTGGATGCTATCACTTTTACGCCATTGTAAAGTTGAAAAATCTTAAGTCGAACCATTGTTAAGTCAGGGACTGTCTGTATTGGGGGCACTTCACTTCCCTGTCTCCTGTAGTCTCTTCAGGAAAAGTCTCCCAAGGGGGTCCTGATGCCTCATGTTCCTCCAGGAGCACCTGAGCCGGGTCTGAAGCCCTGGTTTGTTTCTTTTCACTGCTGGGTAGGCGTAATTGTGAAAGTGAAGGCCCTGTGAGGATGAACTGATATTTATCAGTGATTTTGTTTAAGCCCAAACAGTCCAAAGTGACTGGAAATTTCTGCCTTGATCTGACCTATGAGCCCGCCGAACCAAAGCAGGGTGTTGGATCAGGGGTTTCTCAAATTTGTCTGAGGTTTCTAGAGATAGTACTTTGGCAGCTTCAGGAAAAGATGGAGAGGGGGTGCTATGACCAGAATTCCCCTATAATCTCCTTTTCTAAAATAGGGTTTAGGGGAGATGTGGAAGGAGTCCCCACAAACCACTAAGAAGTCTCAGTTGTAAAACTGATGACTTCTTGGTGAGCACCTGGGGTCAACAGCTTCAATTTCTATAATCCACTTCAAAGGAGAGGAAAAGTGAAAAGGCATTTGCCCTTTTTCTATAGATATTCTAACGGACTATTGCACTCAGCAAAATCACTAGGAAGGTTATTAACAGAGTTTAAAGCAGAGTTAGTTTCAGGTAGGATCAGGAATTGTATATAAGCCTAGTGAATTCTTTGTCTTCACTGTAGGAGAGGGCAGAACACAAGGGACCAGACTGACATAAGAGATGCTAGAGTTAATGTGGGTGGGATGGGGAAGGCAGGGAGACCACCCAGGCATATTAGCTAGTCTTGAACTTAAAAATCTCCCTTGGAAATGGAGATATTAGATTTATGGGGTTTTGTCTTGTTTTGCATAAGGGAAAAAAAGAAGTGAGAAAGGGAAAATCATGGGGTTCGTTAAATAAGAAATGGTCTATAAAAAATATTGGGGGGAATTATATTGTGAAGAAAGATAAAGCATAACTTCCACTATTTTTTTGCCTAACATGAGAAGTCTGTTCATCAGATTGATAAAGCACAAGGTGAATAATTAAATAATGTCATCATATAATAGCTCCAAGCCCTGGGTAGATCTTAGGTGAAGAAAATTAAACAGATATGGTCCCTGTCTTAGTCACTAAAATCCTAGGCATATAACAGTGATCTAGATTGAGGAAAACTATAACACTGTAAATAATAAAGTTGGTTTTTAGATCACAATATTATTTTCAAGATTCTTGTCATGCTATATCACCCTAAAGAAATTTCTCCTGCCTGGGACTAGTATTGAGTTAAATTGGAATTCAGAAATATGTGGGTTAACAAGTTTTCTCTAAAAGGAAAACAAGTTATATAAAACAAAGGCTATTTTAAGAGAAAGTGACTATAGGCATCCTAAGAAAACCTCTACGTATCTTCATTTAATTAATTAATTGATTGATTACTTAATTAATTAAATTTTTGGTAGGACATTACTGGTAGAAAAATGGATGATAATCTGGAACAAATCTGTGTGAGCAAATCCCACATGTGGTGTCAAGCCAGAAGTCCTTTCTTCACTTATAGCACTAGAAAAACACTGTAATTCTCTAAACGTTTCCCTTGGATTGCCTGAAGTCCTTTGCTTAGTGGCACAAGGCAATGTTGATTTGGATTGGTCTTCAGACTGAGGTCAATACACAGCCTGGCTGGCCGGCTCTCTTATTTGGCATAGGAAAGTCTTCTCATGTCTCAGGCGAAATAGTAAGGAAATGCCCAAGCCTACTGGAAAGTGGGTGCCTCTGCTGAGTTTATAACTCAAGGTAATGAAAGTCAAATGCTGAAACACAACAATCAAAAACTGAGAAGCAAAAATAGAAAAGGTTGAATGGTGTGGTAACCCAGCCAGGACTTGACAAAAACAGTATTTGGAAACAGATGGCATAAAGGATTAAAAATATCTGGCACAAATGGGATTAATTAAGAATGGCAGGGGCCAGCTGAGTGAGGAACATGTGTGCGGATATGGATTTAAGCTTGGTTTATAAGGCTAAAGGAGCCCAAGGTGATTCAGAGTATATAAATGAGCCCTATCATAGAAATATGCCTACATGTAGATCTCAGGGGTTGTTAACACCTCACTGGGAATATTTGTAAAGATAAATTTAAGTTTGGCTTCATTATGGTCTTCACTATGATTTTCCTAAGAAGAAGTCTATAAAATAGGATTGTCATATATATTTGAATATAATTCAAGAACTTTCAAATATATCTGCTTTTAAAATAGATATGCATTGATTATTATCTAAAAAGTTGATATTCTTTTGCATCTTTTAAAAAATCTCTTGAATCTACCAACCCTAAAAGAATGTCTCTTTAATCTACCAACCCTAAAAGAATGTATTGTAGAGACAGAAGGCCCTAAAAATTTAAGAGATTATAAATCATAGAGTAGTGTTTGCCAGGAGCCTTTTTCTCCTGACACTGTTGACTTGAGCATATTCTATTCACGGTAAATACTGACCCAGGGTAAGAACAGGTACCGGGTAGACAGCAGTGTTTTTTATAAGACAGGAGGAGTGGTGCAAGAACTTGAAGTTTTTATAAAAAAGAGAGAGAGAGAAATCATCTATTTTAAGGCTCATCTTGTTTGTTCAAGTTAACATTCTAATATCCTTTTCTTTAACATTTTTTATTTATTAAATCTCAAAATAAAACGTCACATCAAACGATGTAAACCTAGCCTAGCAATTATCTTTCTTTTTCCCTTTTTCTGAAAGGCAAGACTTAGTGCAGTCATCTGCTGACAGTTTCCTGTCCTTGCTACTAATGGCAACTGCAATTTGATCAAGAGCTTTGATCCCTGAAAATAATCCTTTCCTGCAAAAAAACATCATAAAGTTTGGCTATAAAATAAATATTTTTTATTTCATCTAAATAATAAAAGGGAACATTCATATATATTCTTACATATATAAGAATAATTTCTTTGAACAGAAAAATACCTAAATGCCTCAAGTCAAATGTTTAAAAGACAGAGAGAGTAGGATAAAATATTTGGACTATAAGTGAAGGTAAAGGATTAAGTTAATTTATAAAAGAGATGATTACGTTAAAAAAATCCAAAATATAAGTGGCCAAATGACATAAATGAGCAATTTCTAGAAGTGAAAATGCAAATGATTAATAAACATGAGAAATTAAAAAAAAAACAACAGTGAAATATATTTTCTGCTGACAAACAGTCCACAATTAAAAAGACTGATAACATGCAATGCTAATAAAAATATGGGGAAATAAGCCTACTTATATATTACTAGTTGAGAGTACAAATTATTGCAATCTTTTGGAAAGAATCTATGGACCACAGCAGTAATTCTAAATACTGGTGCCAGCAAGGATGGTGGCCTGTCTTTATTTACTTATTTATGAAACAAATATTTCTTGTGTGCCTTCCCTATGCCAGGAATGCAGAGTGAATAAGAGAAACAAATCTCTGCTCTTACAGAGCTCGCCGTTTATTGAGAGAGAGAGACAATAGGCATAATAAATAAGTCAATTGCATAGTATATAAGGAAGTGATATGTACTTTGGAAAAAACCCCAGCAGAGTAAGGAAAGTCTACATTATTGAGATGGGTATGTAGGCTGCAGTTTTAATTAGGGGATCTGTATAAGTCTGGCAGAGAACGTGAAATTTGAACGAAGACTTAAAAGAAGTGAAGGAACGGCTATTAGCATGTTTACAGAGGAAGAAAGTTCCAGTCACAAGAAAGAGCCACTATAAATATAAATACATATAAATAGATAAAAAAATTAAGTAGTCGAACTTGTAAAACCAGAAAGTAAAATGGTGTTGCCAGGGTTTGGGGGCTGGAAGAATAAGAGAGATGTTGTTTAAGGGTACAACCTTGCAATTTGTAGATAAATAAGTCCTGGCGATCTAATGCACAGTGCAGTGATTATAGTGAATATAAACAGCAAACTCAGCAAGTTATATAACATTATATAACTCCCACTTCAAAAAAGAAATGATCATTATGTGACTTGATAGAGTGCTACCTCATGCTATAATGACAATCATGCTGCAATATGTATTTGTAGACCAGATCATCATGTTGTACATTTTAAACTTACACAGTTATATGCCAATTATATTTTAACAATAAAAAAGTTAATAAAAGAATGGATAGAGATTGCAGTCTTCTCTCCCAAGGTTTATAATTTCCTTCCTGCTGAATTTCTTCATTTATGTATTCAATTCATGAGACCTATGTTTATAACACCTGAGAGGGTGTGTTGATCTGTCAGTTATCAGAAAGATAGTCTTACTTTTGGTCTATCATGCGTGCTCACAGAGTCCAGAGATTTGGGCAAATGATTTCTTTATTTTTTCCATAAAATCACCCATGAGTCCGTACAGATTCACCTGGAATGACAGCAGTTTGCACAGCATCAGCAAATCCCCTTCTGTGGTCTCCCTCCTCAGTCTCCTTGGTGCTTTTTCTCCTTCTTTGCCTGCCCTCAGAATCCTCCCTAGGCAGAGATTTTGCCCACTCCTGGAGCAGGCTGTAGGTCCTTCATTTTGTTCAGTGAGGAATATTTATAACGCTAGCAAACTTATCTCTTGCTAATACGACCTTCTTTCACTACATTTATGTTGTCCCATTAATTTTGCTAACAAAACGCAGTCACTTTATTCTGTCTCATCAGAGACCTCTCTCCTAACATAGTGGGAATGTTCACATCTGACCATATAGCATAGTGAATTTTTTTTCTGTACTCCTTTTACTAGGTCCTCTGAAAATTTCCCATACTTTACAAGTTTCTTAAAAATCAAAAAAAAAATTTTTTTAAGGTTTAACGTACTTTCAGGTATGGAGTTTGATGGATTTTAAAATACAGATGTATCAATTTAACTACCACCCTGAATAAGATATAGATGATTTCCATCACCCCAGAAGCTTCCCTATGCCCGCTTCAAGTCTATTCTAACTTCTGGCACCATAGATTAATTTTGGATTGTTCTTGAACCTGATACAAGTGGAACCATGTTATAAATATTCTCTCTTGTCTTCTTTCTTTCACTCAACATTGTGTGAGATATAGTCTTGTTGTATTGTAGGTAGCGACAGTTTTTTCTTTTATTATTATTTTATAGTATTCTATTGTATAAATATACCAAAAATTATTTGTTCTATTATTGATAGACACTGGATGATTTCAATTTTTGGCAATTGTGTATGAAATTGCTATAATTGTTCATGTGCATGTTCTTTTGTGAATACGTGAATTTTTTCTCTTAGTCAGTGGTAGCATACTTTTTCTGTAAAGGCCGGATAGTAAATGCTTTAGGATTTGCAGGTCATAGGGTCTTTGTCACAATTACTTAATTATGCTGCTGTAGTGTAAAAGCAGCCTTATACAATACATAAATAAATGGATGTGGCCATGTTTCAATAAAACTTTATTTACAAAGACCAGATTTGGCCTACACACCATAGTCTGTTGAACTTTGCTCTGCTCTTAGGTTTGTAACTAGGATTGGGTGTTAGTGGTGTGTTAATTATGTTTTACCATTTTTGAATGTGGTGATACCAAATTATACTCCCACCAGCAATGGAGGAGAATTCCACACATCTTTACCAACATTTCCAAAATATCTTTAAATTCCTGAACACACTGTATTTTTTTCTCATTTGTACAGTAGTATCATTACAGCTATAATCATTCTATCTATAAACTGTTATCTAGCTTTTTGTTCTCCAAAAAGTCACCGTAGTAACTACCTATCATTAATGCCTCTAATCCTTGCAAAGGAATAACAATGATACTTCTGTTTGTACTTTTCTGCCCTTTTAATTTGATGTGGAAGAGCACTGTATTGGCAGTTGGGAGACCTAAGCTGAGGTGCTCTATAACTTTAATATAGTCATCTCTGTGCTTCATTTTCCTAATCTGTGAAGTGGGACTGATAATTACCTTGGCTATATCTCTGAGTTTTTATAAAGACAAATAAAACAATAGATGAATAAAATTAATGATAGGAAAATTATTACAATAGACTGAGTTAAAAAACAAAAAGTCATAGAGCAGTATGTCTAGCATGATTCTAATCGGAGGAGTGCGGGTGGCAGGCAATGTGTGTTTACAGGTGTAGAAAACAATGCCAGAAGAATATTTCCCAAAATGTTTAGAGTGACAATTTGAGGAAAATGACCTATACTGATAATTTTATTTCCTTCTTGATGTTCTTTAATATTTTCCAAAATTTTCAAAATAAACATAAATTACCTCATACAATCAAGAAAAAAAGTTAATTTTTAAAAGTCATGGTATGGACTGAGAGGCTGCATCTGTTCCCCCTTAGGTGGTCACCTTACTTCTATGTTTCTTAATCCTTGGCTAAATAAACCAGAAACTCAACAATGACAGAAATATACAGCGCATTAAAAAGTAAGGAATGATAATAATTGAAAATTAATGAGCAGTGGGATGCTTCTGTCTTCAGTTATATAAAATGTGTTTTTAATTCCTTGTCTTATCACTTGTGGGCTTTTGAGATATCGTGTCAGGCCTTAGCAGTGAAAATAGATGAAGAAAAATTGTTTCGACACTGCTTGGAAAGTATGGAGAAAAGCTGTAAATCCCTCTCAAATTGTAAACCTAAAACTGCTCTAAAAAAAAAATAAAGTTTTTAAAAAAAAATGCCTGGAGGTACGTAATGGAAGCAGTTTGCTCTGCTGGGCATCCTGTTCTCATCCACTGTCACTCGGAGGCCAGGCCATACTGTGGAGGAAGGCATCAGGAGCTTAGCTGCAGGTGGCAGGGGCCTGTCTTGAAACCAGTTTCTGCAGTGTTGCTCCAACATCAAGAATGCAGAAATGTCCGGGGCAGGCTAATTGACACCCCAAATATAGCCCAGCTCAAAGTGAACATGGAAATAAACTTAGAGGGAGAGAGTAAGGATGTGGACAAGCTTGGCTTTTTTTTTTTTTAAATAAAATGATATCTCTTCTACGTTTCTCCTTCAGGCCATGTTAAAGGTTAGAGACACGTATCGAGTATATTTTCCAAAATATAAGCCTTTAAAAAAACATTTAAAGTAGATACAAGCCGTTTCATGGAGAAGTGTTGGCAAAAGTCCAGAGACTAGTACAGAACTGAAATGAGGGTTGAAAGAAACCCTTCAAAGGGAACAACCGTTTTGAGCGGGAACCGCAGCAGCGTGCGGGATTCGGCTTCCGCGGGAGGGAGCCCGTGGGCACCAGGTGTCATGTTTAACTGATAGCGCTTGTTAATGACCCCGTGGGTGACAGGAAGGAAGAGGAGTGACCGTGGCATTCACCGAAGGATGAGCTCGTCCTATCGTATGCACAAAAGCTGAATTCTTAGATGGCTCGACCACTGGGTTGTGTGGTGAAATGGGGATTTCCACTTTCAAAAATAGTATGACTTCAGTTAGGTTTAAGATTGCCTTTTTGGGAAGTTTGTTATATTTAGAAACTTTTTTTTCTTTCTTCTCCTCCCCCCACCCCATGGCTTTTAAAGTCCATCTACAACATGGCCCCTCAACATTTATATGCCTAATTTACCCCCGCCAGTTCCATTTGAAATCAAGATGTTTTCTTAAAATGTGTGAAACAACCATTGCCTTGACAAAACTGAATTTTTATCAAAATGCTGAAAGTGGTAAAATAATAAGGGACTTTTTTTTCTTCTTTAGGCTTCTCTGTACTTTTAAAATTTTCTATATTGTGGTTTTCACCAAGGAGATGTCCCAGATCTGGATAGCGGTTTCTCAGGGGACCTCACACTTGTGAAGCTGTGCTCCAGTTACACTCTTCTGGGAGCTGTGAAGGCTCAGTCTAGAGCCAGCAAGCCACAGGATACACTGTGTAACCCAGAATATCAGTTACACTTAATGCAAAAATAGTACCAAGAAAAAATAAATTCGATTATGAGCATTTTTTTCTTAAAAAGTAAAAATAAACTTGTTATTAAAAAGCAAAAAAAAATGTTTTTCTTTAAAATGCAGTAGCTCCATAAGGAAAGGTGGGTTTTCAAAGATGCGTTTTGCATGGTGGCTCAGTTGACAGCTCATGCAAAGTTCAGTAGGAATTATACGGTGTGTTCTGGTTACCCCACAAAGCGAGGGGCAGAGATATCATGTATTACTGTGGCTTTAATTTGGGATATGGGAGGCACATGATTAGGCAAAACCAGTTTCCATCTTATTTCCTATCCTTCCTAAAAATGCCTGTCTGCAAACTGTAATGTGCTGTGCCCTCAGCAGCCTAGCGTGGGCAGAGGAGGGAAGCTCTTTCTCACTGTACCCTATAGGATTCATAGAAGCTGATTCTTTGCCACCATTTAAAAAGTGAAAGGAAGGTAAAGAAGTTCCATTCACCTGCTGTCCCCTCCCTTGGAGCAGTGACACCAAATTCACAGGTTGGTGGTTACAGTGTTCCATCAAATAGTTAAATATATCTCCTTACTTGAGAGCACCATCAACTTGAAATGACCCGCTGTTTCTATTTCAGTGCGATCCCTCCCCCACCACCCCTAGGTTTCTACAGAATGTTTTGTAACAAGTCTTCTGGTTCTTTTTCTTCTCACTTATTAATCATTTGCAGAATAAGCAGGAATATTTCCAGAGGACAGCCTTTTTGGATAAAAGTCAGACTACCCTCCCTGTGGATGGAATTCGGGAACCATCAGTAGCAATGTAGCGACTGAGCCTGCCAACCTCTCATGAGAGTTGGGCCATACATTTCTTAGGCCCTACATTTCTCTCACCTCATGGAAATTTCCTTTTATCTAGTTTATTCTTCTCAAGTCGCATGTCAAGAGGTTGACCAATTAGTCTCTTAATGAGCTTCTGGAAGTGAGTGAAAGGGAATTTAGGACTATTTTAATAAAGCCTTGTAAGTTCCCTGCTTTTTTTTTTTATGCTAATGGCTGTCATAGCAGCTCACACGGTGGAGGGGAACTGGCAGGTCAGGATAAAGAGAGGTTTTGGATGTTGGGGGGACTTCCCCATGCAGAGTTGGTCCTTGTCTAGAGATGGTGATTGGCACCCAGAACTGTACAAGAAAGAAAAAAATATATATAAAGTTCTGAGGTGACTTTTCTCTCTGAAGCTGGGACCCTACCCCACCCTTCACCTTCTTGCTAGCCCAACAACTTTATTCTGACCCAAGACATACTTCATTGGTACTTGTGGCGATTGTGAGGATTACCTGACATAATCAATGTGACGATCTTGGCTCAGTGCCCGGCACGTGGCTGAGAAATGCGGGCTGCTGCTATGAAGCACTCGAGGATAGAATCACAGGTGAAGGAAGGAGAGGAGAGCACTGGAGGCTTTCGAGGACCCTGTGGCTTAGGAAAATCCCCATGGAAGTAGGTGCCTAGACTGCGAAGCCATCAGTATAATAAATAAGTATCAAATAAATCCCTAAGGTCAGCGCCCTCTATTCAATAATATTCATCCTAGCTTAATTTAAAATTTTTATAATTTACTTATTGTGGGTCTTTTGCATGTATAGTTTTTAAAATATTGCATTAAAATAACTATTTTGACTGTGTTTTGGGCCACCCCTTTAAATTTCATAGTCGGAATGAGTGCTTCACAGGGTGCTTCTTACCCTGGTCCCAGCCCTGCCCAAAGCAAGGCTGAAGACTTGTTTAGTCCTAAAAGCCAACTCTATAACAAAGTATAGTAATTTGGTATAGGAGGTTGGAGGGGAGTGGGATATACCACCCTCAAATAAGCCACTTTGACATAAGAATTCTTTTGAACTAAAGGCATTTGAACTCTTGAAATCCTTTATCTGCCTAAAAACAGAGCCTCCCAAAAGAAATCAATTTTCACAAATCCCCTTCCAGGCAACTCTATTCTTCTATTCTGAGTTGGTACCACATCCAGACATCTCATAAATTATCATATCTCCCATCTATTCTCCTAAGAGCCCATTTATCTTTTGAAAAAGTCATTTGCTTTCTGCCCTTTCCCCTCCTTTTCCCCTTCTAAGTTGCACAGATCTCATGTTCTAATCACTCCTTTTGTCACTCATCACTGAGCGCTCCCACATGGAGGTGTGATGCACGTATTAATAAACTTCTCCTTGTTTTTCTCTTGTTAATCTACCTTTTGTTGGCCTAATTTATAGAATCCCAGCTGGAGAACTTAAGGTGGGTAGAAGGAAAATGTTTTTTTCCCTCTCCAACGAGGCTCAGACCCATCTAAATGATTACAATAGCAAGAAGAGGAGGAACTATCCCTTTTTTCTACTGACTGTGGAAGAAAGTCAGAATGGTGACTTTCAAGAAAGAAAAAAAAATATATAATATATTTTTATATATTATATAAAAATATATATATTATATATATATAATAAATATAATATATAAAAAAATATATATACAGTTCTGGGTGCCAATCATCACTGTGTATTCCCTATCCTGGCATCCACTTGCCATAAAGACAGAGCTAGGCCCCTTAGAACAGAGAAAGGAAAAGAAGAACATGAGGAACATAAGACTTTATTTGGAATGTCAGGCACGAGACTCCGAGAGAGCCTTCTAACCTAAGGAAATAGAGGGGACTGTTTTAGGGGCTCGAGCAGGAGGAGGTAAGTGTGAGCCAGCTAGCCGCATAGATGGTTCTCTGAAGAAGAAGGGATTGTTTTAGTGGATTAGCAGCTGTTGGGCAATTTGTATTTTATCAGGAGGGAGGGAGAGGAACAGTTTGGGGCTACAAACTGTGCAAAAATGGATGTGGAGGAAGAGCTGAGGACGAGGACTGGCGGAAGCCACTGTGGACGATGCCTTGCCCTTCGAAGTTCTCCACAGATCTGACTTGGGCATCATCTTAGAGTTGGAGGGGCTCAGATAGCAGAGGGAATGGATAGCTTATAGTATCTTGGAAAGTTTAAGTTTCCCTTGGGCTCTTATCTGCTCTCTAGAGAGACAATAGCACCATTCACAGTAACATGAGCAACAAACCATTCACCAATTGTTACTTCCAGGCCCTGTGCTAGATCGGGGGGCTATTCACAAGAACCATAACCATGGAGCTCCTGTGGTAAATTCCTGGGCACCTAAGTGACTGATACAGGATGAGCAGTGCTTTGAGAACTATATCACTTCGTACCACACATAAAGAGTTTCACTGTAAAGAGGTTTTACAGGTATTGCCTAGTTTTTGTTTTCACTACTACACCATCAGTAAGGCAACAACTTTTAGCCATTCCTTTTATGCATGAAAGACTCACCTATAGATGGTTAAATGGCTCACTCGATATCATTCAACTGGTTAATGAGAAGATAGGAGACTGAATTTCCTAATTCTCATTCTTCAGTTATTTCTAGAAAACCATGTAGCGGAAGAAGTTGCAGCTAAGGACACTTCTGACCACATAAGAGCTTTCCTTCTTCTAAACTTTATTGTGGTGCTTTTGTCGCAAAGGTTGTTGGCTGACTGGCCTCCAACCCAAGGCCAGTATCCTGAGCCCACCAGCCTGTCCTCAGGGGCCAGAGCTCACCAAAGCTTTTTTTGTTTATTTATTTTTTAATCACCCCTTCTCTTTTATCCTTATCTCAGGAAAATAAAACATCTAAGTTATGATGACTGGCCATAAAGTACTTCTAGCTGGCCTCTGTGGTCTAATCCTGATTCTTTCTCTATTGGAGAGGAAACACTGTGGCGGAAAATCCCCAATGTGTCCCAGACGGTATACGCATTTATTCGTTAAATGATGAAATATTGTTTCCATGCCAGAGAAGTCATTATCATCATCATCATCATCAATGGGTGCTGGAATTACAAGAAACATACAGACTCTCTGCCTTCAGGGAACTTCATGTGAAGGGAGGAGACAGAGTGAGGTCGACTACAAGCAGACAATCTCTACACTCTGTGATTGCCCAGGGAGAAAACAGGCTCAAGGTGCAGAGAGGAAAAGATGCCTCAGTTTCCCTGGGGATGGGAGGAAAAAAAAAAAATTCCTGAATACAGACCCCTCATGAAATTGAGGCCACATGTGTATGTGTGTGTTGGGGCCATTCTGAAGGGGGTTCATTATATGTAAATGTATCCTACTTAACATTTTAGGAGTATGCTTGGGGCTACCGGGTCACCTACAGTTCTGTGACCAAGATGGACCAGAGAATTAAGTAATGGAATAAAAAATTCAATGACTGTATTTATGTCCCTTGGGCAGTGCTGTACTCTGCTTTAGGACCATGATACTATCCAAATGCAATTTATTGAGTGCCTATGCATTAGATATTCTGGGCATGAGAGTAATTTAGTAAACAAAAGAGGAAAATGAGGCTTATAGTCTATTGATGTATATTGAATATGTTTCTCAAATGACATCTGTTTCCCTTGGACAGTGGTTCCTACTCTTTGTGTTAGAAACACTAGGAAATCTTTTAAAAGTTTCCAAAGCTTGGCCCAACCTAGACCAAATTTAAGTGATTTTCAAGTGCAAAAAAAAAGGTGAAAACAACTGCCCCGAAAATTCTGATGTACTTCCCTAGAGAGGCAGGTCATCCTTTCCCCTACTTCCCACCAACCTTTTGAAGGTCATTTATACAATTTACAGATGAGGAAACCCCAACTCGAAGGCTCAGAACGACACGTCCAAGGTAAAGGGCGCATTTAGAGAGTCACAGGGTCAGAACTTGAATCCGAGTCTTCTGATTTTAAGTCTAGCATGGTTTTTACTATGTTGAAAAAGTTGAGAAAACAGTGAATGCTGTTACTGCTTACAGCTAAGAGCCTAAGAGGCTCCCCAGGGCATGAGAAGTTTATCTGCAAGCCTCCTGGTCACTTCTCACTCACCGAAGACGTTAGCATCTGGACCAGTCTTTGTCCTGAGAAACGGAAATACTCAGAGGCCCATTCAATGTAGAGCCCATTTGACAGGCTCTATTCTATGACCTCTTCATTACCAATACATTTCTCCTACAGGTCACTTCAGTCATCTACTCCCATTGCCGCTACCTGAATGCCACCTCTACTCCTAGTTCAAACAAAAATAGAGAAAATTGCATCCTTTCAGTAGGTAGGTTACATTCCCTCACCCAACAGCTCTCAGTCTCATCAGCTGTGGGCAGATCACCAATCCACACACTTACTCTCTTTTCTTTTAGTGCTTCCCTCTTTCATTTCCTTTATTCCTGCCTTAGAACCCTTGGGCCATCACTTTCATCATTTTGAGGTAAATATTTGTAACTCCCATGCCTACTTCTCCAAACACTCCCTTTGAGCATCAGCCTTCACACCTGTTGTTATCAATGTCTGGTATCCTCTTCCCCAACCACTTTGTCTTAGTCCTAATAATCCTTTAGGTCTCAGCTTAATTACTTAGATAGGATTTCCCTGACTCTCAGTCTAACAGAGATACCCTGCTGGTACACCATTCTCTCCCAATCCTTATCCTAAGTTGTATTTCTACATGTATCTGTGTAACGCTTTGTTTCATGTCTGTTTCCCCAACAGGCGAGGGCACGGGGCTCTGTGTTGTATTCCCAGCTATGGGTACATCATCTGGAACATAACAGATACTTTATAAGTAAGTACGTGAATAAATGAATGAATTGATCAATATCTTTAAGGTCATGTAGGGTTATTTAGTGACAGAATTACAACTTACACATCTGATTACAGTTTGATCTTTGAGATGACTTTTCACTACAATTAAATTTTGCAGTTAAACTCTCAAGGTGCCCATTTGCACAGCCCTGTTGCACAGGATTCTACCAGAGGCAAAGTTTGCCCAGTAGAGAATCCTAAAGCCCATTGTTGAAGATCATATCTTCAACAGGACAGCTCAAGAAGTTGTCCACTCATCATGGGGTTGTGAACCCTGAAGGCCATAGTGCATCATGGGGAAAGGCTAAGAGAAGCATGTTTAAGCAATTATGCTGGCTGGTTCCACTGCCAGCCCTGAGAGATGGAACCTCCAGTTCTTTCCTAGACCAAGCCAAAAGGATCTTACCGAACATGCAATTTCTTTAATTCAATGTTAATGAATCTTCTTAAAAATTTAAAATTATCTTTACATAAAATATTTATTTATATAGAAGGATCTTTTAAATTCTGAACGTACTCAGTTTCTCCCTAAAAAGGTCATCTTCTGGCAGGGCTTCTCCAGGTTTTATGTGTATAAGCTATTATGAGAACATTTTTTTGTCTCCACAAGACATTATTTTAGACCCCTCAGCAATCTAAAACTTTTATTGCTTCTTTTAATATTAATTTAGACTCTAACTGAGAAGACTAAACTAGGGACTTAGAGAATGGAATAATTATATACCGCCTTAATTGGTTAAAATAGTAAGCACAAACAGGTTGGCGATGATAATAGTTTTATAGAGAATAAGATAGTTTGAGGCAAATAGCCATCCAAGGTGAACTAAGGAAGAAAGGCTTCCTTTGTTTTCTGCCGTATGTCTTCACCAGAGACAAGGCATGACATGTGCTTCTGTTACTCATCGGGAGTCCAAATGGAACAAATGGTTGGGCGACCTTCTGTAACTACTGTTTTAACATAACCTACGTAACCTTGGCTTCCAACCTCAAACTAATGTTGATGTTTGAACTTTACCCCAAGAGGTCCGATTAAGAAGAGCTGGAGCAAAAGTCGGGTGTCTGTACTATTAAAAAATTCCACAGGTGTTCTGATGCTTGGGCCAGATTTGGCTGCTTGCCACCTTCATAAAATTTCTGAAGAGGCACCTTTGGTGACGTAGGTGACCTAAAGTATGTATTTCTTTAGTGTGGGACCCATCCAGGCTCTGAATTTTAGAGATCCCAGTGTTTCACACATACGCAAAATAAGTTTATTGAAGAACACATGGGTGGCTCTGTGGCTTAGAATCTGTCACCTCGTGTTGGCCTAGTATACAACTCATAGCCTTCAACGCTTTTAACAATCAATGCCATTCAAGCCCCACAGAAGCTGTGCAGTGTTAGAGGTGAGCCTGGCGGGCTGCACAGGAATCCATCTTTTCTGAGCAAGGAGCCAAGTAAGCCCCCCTCTCACATGTGTGCCTAGTTACCCTCTGCCTACCCTCTCTTTCCCCTTCCCCAAACTAGCTGGAATATCTTTTGGCTATGCTAAAGCATTTTGGTGGAAAAGAATGATTCATCTGAAGTTCATTCTTGGAAGTCCTGTTTTCCTTTGATAACAAACCCAGAGAAACCAAGAGGGGAAGCACTAACCCTGTCTCGGCTGTTAGTCTTTATTGAACCATGAATTCCCCTGGACTGGAGCCTATTGCTGAACTCCCTCATTCTTTACATAAGTAAACAAATAAATAAAATCTTTTGGCTGGTACCTAATAAAAACTCATACAGGCAAATCAAGTTTAGCACATCTCCTGGAAACTCCCAACTTTCAAACTTCAATAAGATAGTCATAGGGTATCCGATCCAATTAAGGTACATACATGAAATCCCCTGTAGCCTAACAAATAACAAACAACAGGGTCTTTCGCTTTTCTCCAGACCCTTTGATTGAGGTTTAGTGGCTAAGACTGAGATTAGTGAAGAAAAATATTACTAATCTGAAAACTTTTTTCTTGGGAGGAAAACTCCATGATGTATCAAAATGTCCTAACAATTATTTAAACAAACCAAACAAAAAACTAGACTGAAAGTGGTCTGTTGTCAACGGGATTTGCCACTCTTGGCTTCTGTGCTTATTTCAAAAAGAAAGAGGGGAGGAAAATGTGGGTGTCATATCCCTGCTCTGGCCATATGGTTTTATTTTTATTTGGATTAATTTGGACAGCAACTTCCAAAAGCAGAGACTGATTAGCTTCCCAGCTTTCAAATAATGCCAAAGCAGCATCCGTCCCCAGCTTATTTTGATCCCAAGGCCAAAATCATGAAATGAAAAATTCCCAGCAGATGTAATTTATTTTTAGTGGACTACATTTTACATTTAGAGTTGGGAAAACTTATGTCTAATGTGACAGAGGTACAGACTATAAGATCTTTAGAACCTTTTTTGCTTTTCTTCAAAAGCACTTACTACAACGCTTCTCAACTGGGAGCAATTTTTCTGCCCACTCCCGACCTCCTCCCACCCCCGTCCCCTGCCCCGCACCCGCGCCCTGGAAGCATTTGACAACGTTACGTGACATTTTTGTTTATCACAGAATGAGGATTGATAGGGATGTGGGTATGGCTGGAGAGCAGGTTCTTTCTAATTGGGAGAAATCAGGGGCTGCTAAAATCTTACAAGACTCAGGACAGCTCTCCATAATAAAAAATTATCTAGTCCAAAAGGCCAGAAGTACTGATGTTAAGAAACTCTAACATAATGGGTCCCCTTAGCTAGCTATGGGAGTTATTGTGTCATGGACATACCCACAAAAAAGACAATAAATAATAGTAGCTGTTATCTATTGAATGTTCCCTGTGTTCTGAACACTTCATGCACATTAATTTTTTAATTAATAGATTATTAATCTATTAATAGTCTATAATTTTTTTAAGAGCAGTTTTAGGTTTACAGAAAAACTGAGCAGAAACTGCAGAGTTCTCATATGCGCCCTCACCCATCTTCTAGTTTCCTCTTTTATTAATATTTTGCATTAATGTGGTATATTTGTTACAACTGATGAGCTAATATTGATATATTTTTATTAACGTAAGTCCACGGTTTTCATAGTTTACAACTCTTTGTGTTGTACATCGTATGGGTTTTGACAAGTGTGTAATGACATGTATCCACCATTATGGAATCATACAGAAAGAATAATTTCACTGCCCTAAAAGTCCTCTGTGTTCCTCTATTCATGTCTCTCCCCTACTCCAAAGCTCTGGTAACCACTGATCTTTTTACTGTCTCCACAGTTGAATGTCATATAGTTGGAATCCTACTACATGTAGCTTTTTCAGATTGGCTTTTGCACTTAGCAATATGCAGTCAAGTTTCTTCCATGTCTTTCCATGGCTTGATAGCATTTATTTTTAGCACTGAATAATACTCCATTGCCTGGATGTACCACAGCTTGTTCGTCTATTCCCCTACTGAAGGACATATTGGTTTCTTCCAAGTTTTGGCAATTATAAATAAAGCTGCTACAAACATCTATGTGCGTGTTTTTGTGTGGAGATATGTTTTTAACTCATTTGGGTAAATACCAAGGCACATGCATGATTGCTAAATTATTTGGTTAAGAGAATGTTTAGTTTTGCAAGAAACTGCCAAACTATCTTCCAGGATAACTGCATCATTTTGCATTCCCACCAGCAATGAATTAGAGTGCTCGTTGCTCTATTTCTTGCCAGTATTTGGTGTTGTCAGTGTTTTGGGGTTTAGCCCTCTAATGGATATATAGTGCTATCTCGTTTTAATTTATAATTTCCTGACAACATGTAATGTCGAGCATCTTATTATATACTTATTTGCCATCCGAATATTTTCTTTGGTAAGGTATCTGTTTAGATGTTTTGCCCATTTTTAAATCGAATGGTTTGTTTTCTAATTGTTGAGTTTTAAGTGTTCTTTGTTATTTTGGATACCAGTCTTTTTAATGGATATGTGTTTTACAAATATCTTGTCCCAGTCTGTGGATTTTTAAAAAATTTTCTTAACAGAATCTTTCACAGGGCAGCAGTTTTTAATTTTAAAGAAATCCAACTTAGCAATGTTGTCTTTCATGCATCATGCTGTTGGTATCGTATCTAAAAAGTCATTGCTAAACCCAAGGTCACTTAAATTTTCTACTATGTTATCATCCAGGAATTTTATAGTTTTGTGTTTTAAATTTAGATCTACAATCCAATTTGAGTTAATTTTTGTGAAAAGTGTGAGATCTGTGTTTAGATTCAATTTAAGAGCATTGCTTATATACCAGATTCTTCATGAACCACTTTTCAAGATTGGTAATTTCCCCATTCTAAATTTAAGGAAATGGAAGCTCACAAGGGTTAAATATCACACTCAACTTCATTATGTATTGACAGAGGAGAGATCTGAATTTAGGTGTATCTTGGGTCTGACTCTCAAAACTATCTTTCCACAACATTGTGCTCCTTTTCAAATTGAAGTGAATGTGCTTTTATCTTCTACTCCAAAATCCATGCCCATTTTGGAGTAGAATTTATTTTGAAATTAAATAGGTATCTAAAGGAGAATAAAATATTGAGAGCCACAATGGTATAACAGAAATACAGGGCTTGACTTTTGCAAGTAGGCTACTAAATCTGCAATTAAGGTAATGAAAAGAACACTGTAAAGACCAATGCTGACCCTAGAAAAAGTTGTGAATGGGGCAGTGTTTTAATAATAAGCATACTTTAAATTATGTCACATAAAATTTCCTGGAGATGTGGAATTTTCATCAAAGACATCATTAAAGACCCTGACTCTCTCTCTAGCTTTGAGTTGCATAATTTTTAGTGGGCTGCCCTTTGTCCTCATGCTTGTTGGCTCATAATGGAAATATGGCCAGGCCAGTCACCACATCTATACTCTAGGAAGAAAGAAGGGAGAGAGTATGACACTTGCCACATCTATTCCTTTAGTTAGAAAAGGTAAGGGGCCCTCACACAGACTTTCCTTTACATCTAATTGGCTAGGGCTATGTTACTTGGCTACTCTTACATGTTCCAGCCTGTATAATGGAGGACTGGCAATGTATCCATTCAAAAGTTTTTGTCCTAGAAATCGCTTATAAAATATTATCTTGTCTCTTGCCCCATCTCTTACTGTATGTGAAATCTCCAGCTTAGTGACTTCTTAATCTCCCATCTCCAATTCTGGCTCCTCTGATTATTATTATTTTTCTCAGGACTATATATATTATACTTAGGAGACCACTGGAGAAGCTAGATTGGTGAAATGGGCACTAATACTTTGGAGAAAGAGGCCTTGACAATTGGCTTTCTCAAATCCTAGTACATTCATTTAATATTCACTCAGTCCAACAAATTCATAAGCACTGCATTGGTGATAGGGAACACATCAAGAACAAAAAAGGGAAAAGCATACTAAGGGAAAAGGGACCCAATTATTTCATTAAATCTCAAATAAAGCTTTCAATTTTTCTGTGGTCATCCTCCATACCCAGTAGAGTACACACTCGAGAAATGCATTCACAGTCATCTGATCTGATATACAGGCATATCTTTTTATATTCTAATAGGCACTTAGTAGTACTCAGTGTTTAAGACATGTATATCATCGTATGGGTTCATTAAGAATACGAGTGACTTTACACTGAACTGAGTGCCTTTACAGGTCAGGATTGGTCTTTGCCAGGGTCAGGTTAAATCCATCACAAGGCCATCTCTTGCAAGTACCAATTGAATAGTGAGCACATTAGTAGGGGAACAATAGGTTCAAGTAGAAGGATTTTTTAAAAATTACAGAACACAGCACAGACCTTTTCTCAAGAATCCTATTTTCTAACTGGACAGATTGCTCAGTCACAGTATCAACAAGTTGAAAGGGAACACTGGGAATGTAAATGCTAAGCAGATACACTGAGGGAATCATAAACTTGGGTTGGATTAAATAAATCTTTAGCAAGAAGCCCATTTTTAATTATACTGATAAACACCAGACTGCTTTTGGATATAGTTCAATTTAATTTCAAAGAGTTTGATTAAGAGAGTTAAAAATGATAGAGGATAGGGTAGGCTGACAAAAAAGGAAGCAATTGTGCTTGCTGGACAAGTTTGTTAGGACACCCTCAGGGCCTGCCCATAAAGAATCTCTAAAAAGGAAATGAATTAAAATGAAAAGAATGGCCACCAAAGAAGAAGAGCTTAAGGGGCAGGAGAGAATCAATTTGGCTCCAGGATTCTGTTGTTTCCCTAACATATTCCCTGCCTCTCCTCCTGCCAATGGACCTGTTTTGTAGCATAAAGGTGTTTCCCCAGAACAAATGAGCTGTGAAGATGCCAAAAAGGAGTACGGCTTTAGCCATCAATCCTCACTTTCATTCATTCCCTAATTCTGCTTATTTTTCTGTTTGATTTGATGAGAGGGGAGTTTTTGATGGAGAACAGCCTGGTGAGAGACTGTGGCTGACTGAAGCTATAGAGGGATTTATTGTATAGATTGGCACCTGGCCTGGGAATATCAGCTACAATCAGCTGAAAGTCATATGACCAGATGGGGCATTTCAGATTCTTTCCCTTCATTTCCATGCAATCAGCATTTGTCCAGTGTCTATGTAGAGGTCTCATTCTAATCTGGAGGTTACGCCTTTTGAAGGCTTCAGCCTTTGGGAGATCATAGAATACTTCTCATGGGCATTGAGAGGCCATAAAGGGCACTCTTACAGAATAGAAATAACAGCTTTTGTTTATTTATAGGAAAGTAAAATAGGAATAGGAAATTCCTTGTTGCTGAAAAGAAAGATTACAGGGTGCAGGCAGATTTTGAAGAAGTTAGAGAATTTGTGGATCTGTCGCTTAACTAATGAAAGCAAGAAATAATCCTCTAATGACTTCTTCATACCTGCTGCAAGGATAGTTACAGCCACATTATACTTGAAGCCAGGAGGTTTAAAGTTCATAGATGCCAAGGAAGAGGCAAGAGACCTAAAAAACCTATTAGGTAAGTAATACCCCAAGGGAAAAAAAGTATGGGTATTATAAAAATTAACGTTTAAAAAATACATGTAGGCGTGCAGGCTTTATCATAGTCTGTGGAAATTCAATAGGCTCATGTTTTTGTAAAAAGAACATACTTTGGAAGTTGGACTTGAAGGCATGAAGGAAGAGAGGAACATAGAAAGGGCTCCCAGATAAAATAGGGATGAGGGTGTGGAAGTCCCTTTGGTTTGGCTTCCCCAAACTGTATTCAACCCCCTTCTCTTGTTCCTCTTCCCAGATGGATGCAGAACAGCCACACTCTCTCTTTCCCACACTCTCTTGAAACTGAGAGTGGCCATTCGACCCATTTCTGGTGAAGAAGGCATTAAGTAGATTTGCAGAGGGACTTTTGGGAAAGATATTTTGCTTTCTGATTAAAAGGACAAAAACTTTCCCTTGCCCTAATTCCTACTTGAGATGCTGAACTGAGGTCAAAATTTTATAACCACGAAACAAAATTGGAAGGATAGAGGCAATACCTCGAGTTTGGCTAAGCAGAAAGACACATGGTTTGGGAGTGTAATAGTTACTGAGCCACTTTATGGATTCCAGAATTGCCTACTTCAGACTTCTTGAAAAACAATCCCACTGAAAACATGTGTTTTTCTGTATATGCCATTACAGGCATTTTAATTTATGAAGAAGAATTAAGGAAGATGTCAGATAGTACAAGCAAGATTTTTCTCACCTAGACCCTGCCTTTAAACACACACCTTCTCTTTTACCATTTGAATTAAGATAGATAAAAGTTATACAAAAAAAAAAACACATAAATACATGCTAATGTATAAAAAGAGATCAATAACTAGTGTTTATTTCTGATTTGTGAATGTATAGACATTATTAAAAAAGAGTTAAGTAAAATCGAATGGTGGGATAAACAGATCACTGAGGAAGCTTACAGCATCTCCGTCTACAATATCTTAAGTAATTATAGTCCTGTTTGAGAGCGGGGCATTGAATTACTTTGTCTTTGAGACCCACTTGTACTCTAAGAGTAGAGCATATGAACAAATGGGAAAGCTGTATTTTTTGTTTCCTACATTTTGGCTTATCTTTCTGTCTGAGTTGAGCCTTGGGCATTGTTCCATGTGCTTCCTCTTCCTTGCCCATCAGTCTTCCTCTGCTTTAACTTCCATCTTCCCCATCAATGTTTCACTCGACATGTGTTTAATGAACATTCTTGCTTGCCTTTCACAGGATGTCTCCTCTCTGCTAATGATCTGCTGTTCCTCCGTGTGTGCTTACTTTCCTGCTCTCCTGTATGGTTTTATTCACTCTTTCTCTCCTTACCCTCATTTGTGCCCTTCACATTTTGTTATGTTCTCTCTCTTTCTCTTTTTCTTCCCCTTTATCTCTATTCTTCTCTCCTTTCCTTGAAAGGAAATGAAGAATAATAAACTATAAAATTATGCTTTTCGAAGATACTCATGATTTATTAAGCAGATTACTGAACTGAAACGAATGTACCAAACATGATGATGAACTGATGAAATTCTTACACTATCTAATTTTCATAAAGCAGCATAATTTAACTTTTTCCTTTAAAATCTTGTTTTATTATAAAAAGAGACTTTCACTCTGGCTTCTTGAGTATCCTCCTGCTCAGTTTCTTTCCCTTTTCTACCTTCATTTTACTTTGAAGAAGTCATTTTGATGATCTAGAATGGTGGTGGATAGATAGAACTGAATGGGCTGACAACTGAGAAAAATTAAACCTGAATCTCAAGAGAGGACTCAGACATAGACGTATTAAAACAAAACAAAACAAAACACAAAAACCTCTAAGTGATTTTAATGTGTAACCAGAGGTGAGTACCTAGTACAATATTCTAGAACAGGCATTGTCGATATAGTACTACCTATTAAAATTGTGTAAGTCAAGGTTGGACTGGAAATATAAGGAAACCCCCCATTGCTTTGAGGATGGTAAAATAAAGGAGAAAAAAAAAACTCTCCTCATGAGGGTATCAGGACTTCCCAAAAGGGTAAGAGGAGGCTGAGATGACACTGTGTAGGCGCTGCCCACGTTCAGGGGTATGCCCGAAGTTAAAATTGTTTCCAAAAACCCCTGTGTAACCACAGACAGTGCTGAGCTTGTCATACTTATATTTAGAAACAAAGCAATAACTACATGAAGGGATTCCATCAGACATGATAAAAATAAAATAAAAAGCTCTCTCCAGCTCAGAAAGAAAAATTAAATTTTATACTCTAGTCATCTTGTTGAAAAATGCCTGGAGAAAACACAGTGTTTTTTTGTTTTTGTTTTTGTTTTTGTTTTTTAAAAACTCAGTGGGAGCAAACATAACAGGTTTTAGGGTGGGTAATTTTGCAAAAAGTTTTCCCAGGTAGTTTTACTGAAACTTTTAGGAAGTTTTTTTGTTCCATTTAATGATTCAAGTTTAGAGTCCTGGGGCATGTATGTGTATGTATGTGTATTGTGTGTGTGTGTGTGTGAGAGAGAGAACAGAAGAGAAGAGAGAGAAGAGAGAGAGAGAGAGAGAAGAGAGAGAGAGAGAACAACAAGAGAACAAGAGAACAGAGAGACAGAGAGACAGAGAGACAGAGAGACAGAGAGACAGAGAGAGAGACAGAGACAGACAGAGACAGAGAGACAGAAAGAGATAAAGATTACAAAATGGATCAGACACATGGTTGGTGAAAGTTTATGTTAGGACAAAATCTCTGGCAGGCAACTTGGCAGTATTAATTTTTAAAAAACTTAGAATTTTGCATTCTACTTCCAGAAATTTTTCCTGAGGAAATGATCATGGAATGACGGACTGTTATTACTATTTATATTAGCAAAAAATTGAACACAGTCTGCATGTAACAAAATAAAATAAGTAAATATAATACACATACATATATAATTCCCATATAATGGGATGTACTACTATGTATTCATCAGAAATAATGTTACGGAAGAATTTTCTGCAATGTGATAAAATGGTTGTATGAATTATTAAAAACAGCAGGTTACATAATTGCATATATGATATTACTTTGCTTGTGTTAAAATATGTATTTATTGCTATAAAAAAGACTGAATGAGTATAACATCAAAAAGTTTACAGTAGGTATTCTCAGAAAGCAAAATTCTTGAAAATAGGGAATAAATAGTTGCATTTGGATACATAGTGAGTTATTAAAAATATATTGTTGAATTTTATTAAATTGTGTGATAGAATTACAGGTGATTTTTATTTTCCTGTTATGCCTATTTTCTAAATTTTTTGCAACTAATAGATATTACCTAAAAATGAGAAAACATACCAAAATTTATACTATAGAAAATTTGTCTATCTAAACAAATACTAAAATAAATAAAAATTAGTTTAATTTTTGTTTAAGTGGTAAAATAACAGAATAATAAATACATTTTTAGTCTTTAATATATCTTTATATACATGTACATGCACATACACACATACCCCTTGAAATTCACACTTCTGATGATATAATTGTGTTCATGGAGGACTCAGAAGAATCTACAGATAATTCGTTAAAACACAAAATCTATATAGGAAAGTCAATTATATTTTTATATAATAGCAAACAAGTTAGAAAAAGTAATCGAATTTTTAAAAAAAGACAGTAGTCACAAAAGCAGTTAAAAAAAACTTAAGATACGCAGAAACACCTTTTCCAGAAGAGGAACAAGGATGCTATGGAGAATATTGTAACACTTTAATTATTAAACCCAAGTGGTCTGACTTTAGACTATGACTTTAGACTTTCCTGAATTCATGGAAGAAAAAAATCAAATTCCTCACTATTTTCTACCATAACTCAAAATCAATTTCTGAGATAATAAATACTTATATATGAAAAACAAAGCTTAAAAATGTTTAGATGAAAATAAAGGATAACATTTTAATGATCTCTGGAAAGAAAAATATTTCTAAACTAAGATTTTTGCCTATACAGGGGAAAAAAATTGAGAACATTAGAATTAAGACTTTCAGTTTGTGAAAACCCGGCCAAAAATTTGGAGAAGATCTTTGCAACATACATGTCTAATGAAAAAAAAAAATAATGAGAGTATTTAAAGGCAGACTACAAATTAATAAAAATATGGCAAACAGAACAATAGAAAAACAATGGGAAACTGAGCCAAAGATATGAGTAGACTTAGGACAGAAGAGCTAATTCGAATGATCAAAAAGTATATGAAAAAATTTTCAAACTCATTAGAAACCAGAAAAATTTAACCAAATTCAGAATGAGATACTATTTCAATATCTACCAGACTGATAAAAATAAATAGCTTTTTAAACAACATCAAGTGTTGGTAAGAATGTTGGACAATGAAACATCTAAAATACTACTATAAATCAAAGTATAAAACTTTTTTTCAAAATAAAAAAATGATTGTCATCATTATGTAATATTGAATGGTTATATACCCTTTGACCTGTCACTTTTAGTCGTGGATAAAATACCCAGGGTAAATTTCAGCACATGTGTCCAAGAGACACAGACAAGAACGTTCATTTTTTTCTAACAGCAAAAACCAGAAACAACATAGATGCAGATAAACAAGAGAATGCATAAATAAATGTGGTATATTGGTACAGCTAAATACTATGTCGCATTGAAAATGAAGAACCACACACTACACTCAACAGCATAGATAGTGATGAATGAAAAAAACAAGTCATAGAAGAACAATTATATGAAGTTCAAACCGAAGCAAAATAAAGCAATACATTCTTTAGAGACAAATATCTATGTAGTATAACTAGGATGAAAAACAATAGAATCATAAACCCGTAACGAAAAACACTACTCTTTTCTTAAGAAGCTTACTTTCTAACTTGGGAGATCTGTTCACTCACATGCACTAAATCTCAAGTCTCTGGAATAATGAAGAAGAACGGGCCTGGGGAAGGGTACATGGGACTTCAAAAGTGTTGCTAATGTGTCATTTTCTTAAACCCCGTGGTGGATAAGCAAGGATGCATTTAATTATTATTCTTTGGACCTTATACAGACGTTGTAAATTTTCTTTTTTACAATATTTAGTCCAGTTTTTTGTTAAAGAATAAAAACATTGAAAATGAGAGAAAACTTTATTAAAGCAGTTTGAGCAGTCTAAACATTCCTCTTAGACATGGTGGTGTGGGCTTTTGAGATGGATAAGTGTCATTTTTAAACTTGGCTGTGTGATATCTCTGAGCCTTAGTTTTCTCATTTGTCAAATGGGAATAATACTTAATTCATAACGTATTGTTAAGATTAAATGAGATTTTTAAAAAATCCCAGCTCACGGACTGGCATATAATAAGTATGCAATATGTGTATTTTTATTATTATTATTAAAATATACCATAATAGTGGAGTTCTTTAAAAATAAACAGAAATAGAAATTTTAGTCTTCCAAAATGAAATGTGCTGAGGTTATATTAAATTAGCGCTGCATTATTTATAATATTGTTCCCAAATTTAAAGAATATATTTTGTCCAAATAACTCCAAAAATCGCTGCACGTAGTCTAGACTTTCTCACAGCTCATTTTATAGGGAACGTTTACATGTCACTTGCATTTTGTTTATCACGTTAGGCTTGATTACTAAAAATTAGGATGGGTCGCCAGATGGCAAGCATTGAAGCATTGACGATCATTCATATTAATGTTCACTTCCCATGAAAAGAAGATAAAGGGAGGTTAAGTTCAAAGAAGAGACTGTTAGGCGACAGATCTGAGCAGACTTGACTGAGAAGTGACGCTTTAAATTACACAAGGATTTAGAGGCAGGCAGGGACCCGGCTCCTCCTGAGGTTAAGGTTTTATGTGGGCACTCCATCTGGATGACATCATCTGATAAAATTATTTCAAAGAGAATTGGTTTTACAGCCCCAGAGAAGTGGACTTGGGGTAGCTCCCACTGGCAAAAGTCAAACTGCTTAAAAAAAAAAAAAAAGTTACACTGCTGAAACTTCTGAACCAAAAGAAGACAGTTTCCTCCAATCGCAAGGAACTAAGACAAATATCACATTTCCTGGCTGCCCACTCAACTTACCACACCCCTCCCCCAGCTCCCCTTCAGCAACAGAGAAAGAAATCACAGTAACGAATTAATAATTCTGTGAGGCAGACTTTCCTGTGTGATTCAGCCCCGCAGCCGGAGGAAGGGCAGGCAGCAAGTTCTTTAACTCTGCGCGCTCTGGACTGGCTTTCAATATTAGACATCCGGAGTTTTTGAAAATTAACACTGGAACAAAAGTGACTATCATACTCCATGTCCCCTTCACCCACCTTCAGTCAAAACTTTATTTTAGATTTTTTTGGGGCACTAAAAATGAAAAAGAAAAGAAATGAATGGGAAACTATCTAGAAATATAGAAATCAAACCAATACTAAAAGTGTATTGTAGCAATTACCACCACCTATGATTGATTTTATGACAAACAAAAGGAAAAATGTTTTAACCATAAGTGACACTTCTTTAACTCTGTACTCAGCTCCTTCCTCTCTCTTTCCAGCATATCTATTTAATCATGCATGACTGCAGCAAGGTGATGCAACAGTTTCAATGTAAGTACCTCATCTTGGCCTGGAACAAGAGACCTGTGTGACTGAGGAGCTGTAGACAGCACGTCCCTTGGGCATAAGAATAGCAGTGAGAGTTTTTCCACTGTGGTCTTGCAGGGGTATCTGAGGCACCTGAACCCCCTGGGAAGTGCCCTCCAATAATCCACAGACCAGATGGGCACTCCAGAGCACTGTGCTGACTTTCCTGCCCTACACATTTCTAAGATAAGAATCTAATAATAAATTCGATTTCCAGTCCCGTTGTCTGCTTTCTGGGTTTTCAAAACCTGAAACATTTACCTAAAGCAACATACACGTGCAGAGGATATCCCGTTCACCCTCAGTGGGATGGAGGGACTCTGAGATGTTCCTTTGACTCGTTTTTCTGTCCTCCACTGACATCCACAGGATAACTTCCATGGGATATATGTTTCCAGTAGGTGAGCTTCCCACTAACAGAAAGAGTGAATTCTTTCAGATCACTAGCGTAAAATCAACATCTTATGCTAAAACCTCACAGGACGCTCTAACCTGGGAAGGGTGAATTACTGTACAGAGAATATTGCTGTATCGACAATCACATGGGATGGTTGTCTACCCAAGCAGAGACCGAGAGGATCCCCAAAGCATGACTGTCTGGGACCACTCAAAATTCACTATTATTGTTCTCTGGCACATGACAGAACATTCTAGAAAGTGTCCAAAGGCTTCTCATTCACAAAGGAATAAGGAACTCCAGATATGACTTCATGCTGAGAAGTATTTGGATAACAGCCTTCTTCTGAGCGTTTGGGCTTTAGTGCCCAGGGCAGCAGAGAGAAGTCATCTCACCTCCTTCCCCCTCCCTCTGAGAAACTTCTGCCTTGGATTTTGATATCACAAATCAATATGATCCTATCCATTAAATGCATTTCACAGAAGCTACATATAAATTACTTGAATATAGACTGCCTTCCAGTTACAAGTATGTTCCCACAGTTAGGAAACATTTACGCTTCGATCTTTTTTAATAATGTTAACATTTACTTTAAGAAGAAACTGAGATTTAACCTTTGTGCATTTGATTCTTTCCCACAGCCTTCCCTGAAACTGGGGTAGATGGGCACAAAAAATTCTTATGATTTTAATACTGGTTTAAAAATGCTCTACTGAACCTTGTTGTTATTTATAACTTTAATGCCTTTTATGAAAGATGTATGTTAGTAACAGGGTATTTTTAGTTTGTTGAACAACATAATGGATTCTGGGTTTGGGATTCTAGAAGAAAGAGCTGGGGGCGGGGGGAGTATAATTATTTATCGAATTTATCAATCTTTGCTTTCCCTTTCAGATAGCATGCCATTTGATCTTGTTTAAGAAATTCTTTTCTATCCTCAAGTCAGAAAAATATTCACCATTGTTTTCTTCTCAAAGATTTAAAGTTTTGCTTCAGACACATGAATGCTTGCTCTAAAGTTGATTTTTATGTGTGGTATAAGCTAGGACTTCAACTTTAATTTGGTCTGTAATTGTATCTGGGTACTTTCCTTTCTCTACTACTCACCCCAATTATGTAACATATTTCCATGTATGCATGTGCATGTGAAGTGATACTCAGTCTTACTGGTGATCAAGGAAATGGTAAATAAGACTATCAAGGTACCATTTTATATCCATTTAATTGGTATAAAATGTGCCAATACCAAACTCTATTATTTACTATCAATTGTTTATCTGGGATAAATCCAGCTAGCTCATGGCATATTATCTTTCTATACATGATTAGATTAGGTTTTCTAATAGTTTGTTTCACATTTGTGTACTTACAATGATGGCTGAATTTTTCTTTCTCAGTCTATTCTTGTCTAATTTTGGTAGCAAGGTCATACTGAATTCATAGACTGGTCTGTGGAGTATTCTTTCTCTATAAATTATAGGGCTAATATGAGGGATAGTTTTTAAGAAAACTTTTTTATGATTTCAAAAGAAATATATACTTATTACTGGAAATTATAAAAATACCCAAAATTATAAAGTAAAAATAATTTATAGCATTATTATGTAGGAGGTACTACTAATTTACTGCTAAGTATATTTTGGTACTTTTCCTTCTAGAACTTTTTGTCAATTTCTGCAAGATGTATTCAATTCACTCACAAGTCTCTTTATATATCTATGGACACACACACACGCACATACACACATGCACACACACGCACATACACATACACATACACACACGCACACACACGCACACACACACACGCAGAGTTACGGTCACAGCAGCATATATTAATTATTTCATCTACTTCTTTCACTGCTTCATTCGCACTTCCACATGCTATTAAATATTCTTCCAAAGCAGGAATTTTAGTAGCTGTATATTAAAGCTAATTATTAAAATGAATCCATATTAAACTCCCTCTGGGTCTCAAAGCAAAATTTTTATATATTTTTAGGTGAGTAGTTAATTTTAAAAACTCAGTACAATCATATAGTAATGCATATTTTCATTTCCTGTTAAGCTTCAGACACCTGCCACCTTTATTCTTAGCTCCATCCTAGTCCTGAGCCAGCTGGCCTGACCAAACCTTGAAATACATCAGGTGCCCCAATCCTACCCATAGGTGCCATCTTAAATTTGTGTTGGAGCCAAGCCATTGTACCTGAAGTGGACGACAACCTTCAGTCCACTGAGACCCATTATTTCTCTTCCTCCTGGCCCACACTGAGCCTGTGCCTCTGGGCAGCTTGTCTTGATTAATGCCAAAACTCTCCATACAGGCCTGTTGTCATGTCATGAACTATACTCAGATTTCCTGGGGCCTTGATAATATGCTGTCCTATTGCCGGATATTTATTCATTTATTTTGTTAGTCAGTTGGTCAAATCAACAAAAGTATATTGATTGCCTACTCCATGCCAAGCTACTATGTGGACTTTGAGCTTTTGCTGAGATATCATAGCACATATACAGACCCCAGTGAACTCTGCCTGCCAAGTGCCTGATTCTGGAAATCACTTCTTCCTGGACAGTCCTGTTTTGCTCCAAATTGGACCTCTTAGATATTGATACTATATCACATTTACTATATCCCTTTGGGCACTTAACTTGAAAATCTGGCCACCCATCCTAAGACGCACTTTTATAGCCAGGCTTTCTTGGGTTCTGACCATCATAACATTTATAGTTTATCTAAATGTCTTCATATATATTTTCCTTTTCTAGTTTTAAATCTTAAAATGACTCTGTGAGATAGGAGGGGAAGCTTGTTAAATTTCTATTTCAGGGAAGAGGAAATTGGCTTTAAAAAGTCAATGACTTACTTATGTTTATATAGTTAATAATTGGTCTCTTTAGGATTTGAATGAAGACCTTTTGTGTCTTATTTCAATGTTCTTTCCACTTGATGAGGGCTGGAGATGACTAATCTTCACTTTGAATTGCCCTTCAATTCATCTCAGGAGGCAGCCAACTTTCCAGCATGAAAGATTAATGTATCAGGCCTCCTAGGGCAACACTTTAACCCCCAAATAATTACACAAAAGGTATAAATATCAGATACTATTACAGTTAGTAGGATAAAAACCAGTGGATGTGAAGGACCTTTGAGAATTATCTCTTAAGTTGTCCCGGTCTCTTGTATATAAGGCTAGAACCAATGTGAGAATATGGTTCTTAGGAGGCACAGATCTATCAAGGGGAAAGCTCTGTACAGCATTTCAACAGATTCAAACTAACTTGGCTATTTCAGAGTAGAGAAGTTATCCTCATATACACCCAGTCATGAGTCACATAATATTTTAGTTAATGATGCCCTGCATATGTGATGGTGGTCCCATAAGATTATAATGGAGCTCAAAAATTCCTATTGCCTAGTGATGGACATTGCAGTGCAATGTATTTCTCACGTGTTTGTGATGATGCCGGTGAAGACAAACGTACTGTGCTGCCAGTCATATAACAATATAGCAACTATAATTATGTACAGTACATACTTGATAATAATAATAAATGACTGTTATTTTATGTATTAATTATACTTTACTTTTTATCATTATTTTAGAGTGTACTCTTTCTACTTATAAAAAAAAAAGTTAGCTATAAAAGAGTATGCCAGTGTGTTACGCTGGCAGCAGCCTCATGTATCTTGTGTTTGCCATGTCTTTTGATTGTACCATTTTCTCTCATGCTTGATTTAATCTCATGTTGTTTTCTACAGGAACATGCTATATGGGCTTGCAGCCTACCAGCCAATAGGCTATATCATACAACCGAGGTGTGTAGTAAGCTATACCATCTAGGTTTGTGTTAAGAGCACTCTATAATGTTCACACAACAAAAGCGCCTAACAAGCACTTCTCAGACCGTACCTCCGTTATTAAGAGGCACATGACTGTCATGTAGAGGCAGTGCTAGTTGCTACCATTATTGCTGGCCCTTTCAAGCTCTCCTATCTGTATAGGAGCTGAAGGCTATCTTGCTAGCAAGATTCTTGTTTAGACGGCCCTTCTGAGAGGAACTCACCAGAGATTTAAAGCAAAAGAAAAGGAAAAATCATTATCCCCTCACAATAGCCGTAGGTAGCAAATATAGGCAGAATGAAAATGCAACTTTTCCTGAGCTTTTCTCCTGCAACCATTCTATCAGTTTTGTTAACATTATGTTTCCTATATTAAATATCTTCCTGCTTAGAATTTCTAGATGTTTGTTTGTTTGTTCATTTTCCTGACCTAAGTTTGACTGATTACAGCACTTTCACCATGGTGTTATAATTTGGGTATTCATGTTTGTTTCTTTCTCTGAGTGGGAGCTCCTGCAGATATAGGTGTGTCTCATTCATGTTTGTATTTCAATACTTTCAATACAGAAGGCACTCTCTAACTATTGTTAAAAGAGTACACAAAGAATAAATTTGAGTGGGGACAGTGTGAGATATTTTTGAGCAAACCATGAAATGCATATCCTGAGTAGGGAAAAAAGAAAATCTTCAACTTTAATCTAGACTTTTTTTGTGTGGGTCAACTAGTTGATTCACATTTACAGCACTACCTTGATTAAGAAATTCTATGCAAAGAGTCTCTTTATAACAAAGTTGGACCCCTTAAGAAATCTCAAAAATACTTATAATGCAAATTAGCCCTGACATGCTTGTTAGGGATCAATTCAATGGTGCATGCTTCTCATTAAGGTTCATTAGTGGTGATCACTATAAGAGAAACTACATATATGGTTTTCATTTTTCTGGCCCATAGTTGGAGGGAGGCATGGCTGGGTAAAATATAAAATTCTGATTCCTAATTAACACTGTGTCAACTTTTACTTCTGGAGAAAGTCCAAACTGTGTCAGGCATTGAGTTAAGCATTTGGGACACAGAAAAAGAGGTTCTTTACCTTAAGAAATTCACATTAGTGATAAACAAGTTAACCAATAATTATAAAATAGTGACAGAGAGTGCATGGAGTATAATGGAACACCTAAGAAAATCAGCTAACTCAGATTGGAGAGTGTGTGAGAGAGAGATGTTTCTTGAATTAAGGGACTTTTAAATTGAATCCTAAGGGCTGCATAGAAGTTGACTAGGGAATAATGGTGGTGTGTAGGTAGTGGGAATGGCAGAGGCAAGCTCGGAGTCATGGGGTCATGGGCTCATGGCATGCCTGGATTTTATGTGGGCGTGCATGTATGCAGAGAGCTACAGGCCCACATCATAGAGAGCCTTTTGGGCCACACTAAGGAGCTTGGACTTAGCTGAAAGTCCAGGGAGGGCTTTTAAAAACCAATCCTATGCTTTGCCAAAATTATTCTCAGAGTTCAGGGACCCTAAGGTTCATTCAAGTTCTTGCCCCTGAAATCCTCCTGGTCTAGGGTTTTCTATGGTTCTAAGGGGGGAACATGATTAAATGGACATTTAAAGAGATCCCACAGGCTGCAATGTAGAGGATGGTTTGTAGGGGTCTTAATTAAGAGCAAGAAGACCAGTTACCAAGCTGGTGTGGTGGTTGATGGGCATGGGGGCCTAGAAGAGCTGCTAAATTTCAAATAAATAGACTTTAACTATTCTTTTCTTTCTTTCTTCCTTTCTTTTAATGAAAAAATAGTTCTTTAAAAAATTCTGGTTCTCTTTGTTTTATTTTTATTTTTATTAAATAATATTTTATAGTATAATTCTCCATTTACCTTATGGTTTTCAACATATGCCTACTATATTATTCTGACATCTGTTAGCAAATTCTCTGACAATCAGGTATCATCATTAATGTATTTTGGGGATAGAAGAGACATTAGCATATTTACTCAGACATGGAATACCAAGTTGTCTTTTCCTGAAAAATACAAAATCCTACATAGACAATAAGAAGAGGCATAAAGTCAGATTAAGGAATATGTTTCTAAATTCTGTGGATAAATAATTGCGGTACATTTTCCACAGACCCACAAACTATTCTGCTGCCTCTAAGGGCTGTGTTTAGCTTGTGCTAGGCCAATGGGGCTGATCCTTTTGTGGATCCAAAAGCCTCTGTGTTAACAATTTCCTTTCCAGACTTCTAGACTACTCTTGTTTTTTTTTCACCGTGCAAAAGACTGTTTCTTTTTTAATGTCTTTATGAAATGTATTTTTTGTTTGTTTGTTTTGGCCAGCAATAATTTTACATTCTTTCTCTTCCAGTCTGTTCATGGCTTTTGGCAGGCTAGAGATCTCAGCCTCAGATAAAAAATTAAAAAATGTCAGTCTCCTACTTTGAACATATTCTACACTTTGAATATGGTGTTTTAAATAAAAAGTAACTTCATATATGAGTTAGAAAACATAATACTTTCGAAAGTGGGGAAAAGGTAGTTAGTAACGTGACAATTATTTTTACTTTAAAGTGCCTGCTTTAAAAATCACAAACCTGATGATATTTTTAAATCCTCAAGAAGGCATAAAACAACTACCAGCTTTCTATTTAGTCATTTTAAGTTTTCTAAACTTAAGTTTAAGTTATTTTTAGTTTAAGTTTTCTAAAGATGATCATCCAAAGTGTGAAGCGCTAGCTGCTTCCTATTTTCTGATTCAATGTTCTCCTGGAAAATCTAACTATAAAACTAGAATTCACAGAGAAGCATTATATACTTGTGAAACTAGTTCAGCATTCAACCAACATGTTAATTGATTTCACCTTTATTAAACTGCTGGTGGGAAGGGATGTGCGACACCCTGAACATGGAGGATTTCAAGAGCAAGGACTTGAATTATGTCGGTTCCCTAAAACCTGAAGAGAATTTTACTGACTCATACGATTGGAAGATGTTAGAATGCCCCCCACACCATGCCCAGTAAATAAATGAGTATTATTTTAAAGGTAGGGGTGGGGGTTGGGATGGGGGTAGGGAGGACAGTGACAGAAGGATTTATTCTACTTCTTTTCTTCGTCATTTCAGGATTCTAAGTTTCTTAATATTAGGAAATTCATGCTTGCGCTTGCTATGATTCCTCGTGCTTTAATTATGTCTTCTCTTATTTTGATTCCTCTGTAGTATGGCAGCTGAATGTCATTTTTAATATAATAAAGTATTATAGTAACATTTTAAAATATGTCTAATCTCATGATTGGACTACCTAAGAAATTCCAAGGATTTCCCAAATTAATAGCATTTAACTCAAGATTCTTAGGTAGAGACTGGAGAGGGTTATGTCTTGGAAATAAGATTTTCCCTGGGAGTTAAAAAATAAACCAGCTCAGAAATGTACAAAGTCATCAGAAGAGGTAGTGTGTGGCCTAATTGAAGGTGTTGACATGATTAGGGGAAAGTGGGCCAATCAGAAGATGGAGATGGTGGCACAAAGATCAGGTAGTGTCTCAAAGGTGCACATGGTCCATTCAAGCACCACATGCAGACAATAGCATCCTGGAGGACTCCTGCTGTATACAGAATAAAGACTTTTCCTGTTGGAACCTGGAGATGGCACTATCCCAATATACAGAAGAATGCATTCATTGCTAGCTCCCTGAGATCTGATTCTGGGCTCACCAGGCATCCTGATGACAGGGATTTCTGTGGAATAAGCCTCTGAGGAGGGTGGTGCACTGACCAGTGGGTGCAAGTGTTTGTACCTCTCTTGTAAGTTGTTCTCACGTAAATTATCAATTTAGTAGCATATCTTTGATCTTGGTCAATATGATATTGTCTCTGGAAGATGGAGATTTAATGCCACTTTTATGCCAAAGAAAACTCACAATGATAATAAATGCCACCTAGAGAGGGTGCAGATGACAAGGTGATCACCTGCAGAAGACAACACCTGAAAGAAGTTACCTGCCCTCTTCAAATGCCCTAGGTACATTTGTGTAATTGTGTTTCTTTTCTCTTCATTGCCTCTGGGAAAATTGTTCGTACTCTTTTGGCTATTAGTGATTTTAAACCCTGGCTGCATACTACATTCACCTGAACTTAAAAAATTCAATACCCAAGAGTGCCATCCCATGCCAGTTAAAAGTGAAATTCGGCATGGACTCGATTTAAACGACTTCTAGGGGATTCTATATGTCCTCAGGGTTGAGAACCATTTTATTGTAGGATGAGGGGAAGAATTTCCCTAATATATTTTTAAAAACATTTAATGGGCATTTTACAGATGGGGAACCTGAGACTCAGACATGAGTTAACTTGTTCAAGTCTGAATAACTAACAGGCGATGGGGTAGGGGTTCGAACCTATAATTTCTTTTACAAAATATCGAGCTCTTTCCATGATATCTGGGAGAATGCAGAACAAAAGGCAGGAACTCTACCAGATTCTGGTGAAGGGAGAAGAGAGAAGGGAGTGGAAGGCAGATGAGGAAACCAGAAGGCTTTTAAAGATAAGGCAGAGACGTAGAGAAATTTTCAGAATGTTCTCCAGAAGCTTTCTCTGGGGTGTGTGCAGAAGAGTCACTGGGGCTTGGCAGGAAAATGGTAGAATTTTTTAAATTTAATTTTTATCTCTTAAGTTTTTGCATGTTTTGCAAAGCACAAGATATACTGATATAGTAATATGTATATTATAATATGTATATATAAAGAAATAAACACATCTTTGGGGAGTACATGCTCAAAATTTTTTTACTGGTAGGGACACGCAGTCAAAAAAGCAGAGTCCATTGTTTATAGAAAATCTTCTCAGCCAGGGCTTGGTGCAGCGAAATTTATCCAGGCCCATGACTTACAATATGCACTGAAGTACTGGCCAGAGTCAGAGCATGGCCACGGGTATTTTCAAAACATCCTGCAGGTGTTACTGGTGTGGTGATAGGAGTCTTGGGTTAGGATCATTGTTTGAGAGCGGAGGTTCTGAAAGTTTGGTCTGGAGACCTCTGGAGGTCTTTGCGACTCTGTCAGGGACTCCATGAGGTAGAAAAATATGTTTATAATAACACTAAGGTGTTATTTGCCTTTCTTGTTCTCAGTCTCTCATGAGTATACAGTGGAGTTTTCCAGAGGCTCCATTACATGGAATGATGTCATCATTCTGGAAACTAAAGGAATGTTTGCTTGTGTGTTCTGTGCTTGGAAATATTTTTTAGTTTTAATTTCTAAAATGGTAAATATAAATAGATATAACACGCACAAACAAAAACTCTCTGGGGTCCTTAATAAGTTTTAAGAATACAAAGGGATCCTGAAACTGAAAAGGTGTCTTATTCTAGAGAATGCAGAAGAATAAAGACTTGTCTAGAAGACCATGAGATAGATATAATATAGTGGCAAGAGACAAGAATGAAGACTTAAGTTGGTTTGAATTGTAAAGAACATTGCACAACATGTTGGAAATTGAACTCTAAACGCTTTTCATCTCATATCATCTTTAAAAACATTTTTGAATATGCATTCGCAATATGTATATATTAATTTAAAGTAATTAAACTATGATCATATTACACAAAACATTAAAAATCACGAAGCATTAGGAATTTCAAAATACTGAGGTAACAATAAATGAAGCAATATTTTAAGATAATTATTTTTATTAATGGTAAAATGTTTTGCTCTCTATAGGAAATAATAAAATTAGTAAATGTGCTTTATTTTTTAAAAAAATCATCATCTATTGCTTTGTGATATAGCCATTTCAAAGTCTGATTCTAAGTTTACTTTATTGTGATTCTTGTTAAGACTGTCAGAGCTGGGAAAGATACCTACAGAAGATAGAAAAAACAGAAGATGGATAGAAAGAAAAAAATCACTGTGTCTCCTTATTTATGAATAATTACATTTCACATCCAGCTATCAATTATAACAAGGTTTTTGTTGAAACTCAGCTAGTAAATTTCAATCTTTGATGTTGATTAGTTGGAAAGGTATAGATATGTTGATATTTCCAATAAACGGGTTCAAAACAGTCTGAAACTATTTGGATAATTTTTAAACATTAGAAAGTTTGATTTCTGAGTTTAAGAGTGTAAATAAGAGAGTTTATAGGTGGCACAGCTATATCGGTTTTGGCAATAAAAATCACATAAAAAGGGATAAGTCAAAGGTAATTGTGTCATTATGCAGGAAGCGAGTAAAGGAAGTTGCCACTGCTACTTGTTGTGGTGAGAGCTCACAATTACTTCAGAACTGCTCAGGTGACCATGACCCCTGATGCTGACAAAGGGAGAACACCAGCAGTAATTCATATCAAATATTAGCTCAATGAACTCAGAGGTTTCATGTTTTTTCCTGCATCTCCTGGCTGCATGCACCCAGCATTGGGAGCAGTAAAAAGCCATCAAGGAATTTTAATTAAAGGAGAAGCATCACCAAGTCTATGATTTACAGGCACAGGTAACTAGTAAAGGTACAGCAAATGAGTGGGCTAAAAGGGGAAACTAGAGGCAAAAAGATAGAAAGAGGCCAAGATAGAGCAGCAGAAGAATAGAGGGGAAGGAATGGATTTGAGAGCCATTTTGAAGATACATTTCATGGAAGTTTGAATGTGGGAGGAGGAGAAGAAAATCTAGAGGTGGCTAGGAGGATAATACTCTTCCCTGAGTATGGAAAGAGGGCAGGGATATTATATAATGAATTTAATTTTGGATATTGAGCTTACATCCTGGTGTGGTATGAAAGTGACATTCTACAGCATTGGAAGTGAAGATCTAAATAAGCTGAAGCAAAGCCAGTTCTTTCTAAGTCTTATTTTTCAGTCCTCTTATACTTAGGTTTTTTGGAAAATCGTCTTTTATTTGAGATGGAAGAAAGCCATTGATTGGATCCACTTCAGGAAAACAATGTACACACCCTAACATAAAATTTTGCATATGCTTTATAGAGTCCCCAACCCCCAGCAGTCTATCCAGGACTCCAAATTGGAGCCCTGACCTAATTGGCTCCAAACCTGCCCCAGTTCCCTGTCTAGGAGCCATTCTTCTGAGTCAGAGATAATTTGCTAACCATAGGTCACTTCCTATTTAAAAAATCCTGATGACTTATGGTCAAATGCTTATGTCCTTTATGCTGATTGAAGAATTGTAATTTTTAAAGCTGAGAGAGATATAAGGAAGAACGAAGAAAAAGAGGTCAATTTGAGACTTTGCGATTCCTCCACAAAGGGTTCATATAGCTCGTACAGGATGGGGTGCAGTGGGGCTCGCATACACAGTACCACCTGCAAATGATTCTCGCCTAATTGAACCAGAATCTAATAAGAAGTGTAGAAAAGCAAGTTAAATGATACCATAAGAAAGCAATTAGCCAAATCCAGAATGTGGGCTATTCTACAGAACAAATGAGCTAGTTGCCCTAACAAATTAATAGCATGAAAAATTAAAAGGGAATCGTACAGAATAAAAGAGCCTTAAGAAATGGAAGCAATCGAAAGCAAAAGCTGTTTGTATAGTGGCCAATCTGAGAGATTAGAATACATACTTAGTATTGAATGATACCGAAAATAATTTAGTGAGGTATAATAATGGTGGTTACATAAAAAGAACATATTCTTCAATCAGAGATGCACATTGACGTATTTGTGGGTGTGAGGGCACAATATCTGGGATTTGCTTTCAAATAATCCAGAAAAAAATAAAAAGGGAGGGTTAGAGATGAAATAAATTTGGCAAAATGTTGATAATTATTGAAACTGAATGACGGATGTGTGGGGGTTCATTACACTCTACTTTCTTGCATGCTAAAATTTCCCACAAGTTGAAAGAAGATTATAAGTAATTTTTAAAGTGTGGTTCTAAAATCTGGCTGATGATCAGAATCTCCTGGGGAACTTAAAAAAAAAAAAAAAGATTCCAGGAGCTTCCTAGTCCTCCTGAGTCAATCCCCTATGGGTCCGTATGTATTGGGTTGAAGAATATCACTTTAAAATTTCCTGGGACATGGATGCTGTCAGTCCTCATGGCCATCACAGCCATAGGTCGCCTCTTCTAAGGGCTGACCCAGGAAATCTTACACTAGTCTTCCTTCCTCCCCTCCTATTTCTCTTTCTTTCCTGTCTCTCTCTGCTCCTCCCCCTTGTTTATTCTTTCTATACTTTATTAAGAGTTAGGGTAGGAACCCTCAGAGGAGCACAGGGAGCTAGCATCTCATGGGAGATGGAACTGGCAGGCCTTTCCCACTCCTATCGGGCCCTCGGTGTCACACACTTACTATTTTACAAAGTTCTCTTACTACCCATGGGTGAGATGCATCTCCTGCCCAGGTGCACCTTAAAACAAAGTCGTTTGGGAACTTGATAGGCATTTTTCTTTCATCATTTGTAAATAGAAAACATGAAAATTTGTTCTTAAATAATTTATTTTTTAATAATTGCTTTTGTGAAAAGTTACAATTATTTAGGAAAACTTGAAGAAATCCAACATAGTAAACAGAAGTCTACTAGGGACAACTACATGTGCAAATTTCAAATATTTTCTATAATAAGTATAAATAATTCCACTTTTTCACATTAAGAATGAGAATATTGATACAAACTATTAAAATGTCAACTTTAAAAGAATTAATGAAAACACTGAAGTTTCTTTAAAATCTTTAGAAAAAAATTATAAAGGTTTATGTAGAGGAAACGACTTACGATGCCCCAAGTGAAGAACATGTCAGCTAATTAGAGTTACAGATTGCCAATATTTTCTGGTCATAAGTCCAGACCTCCAAAAATGGCAGCTTTTACCTCTGGGGACAATGCGTTTTCCTTTCTTTCTTTTCTACAACAAGTATGACAGTTACACAAAGCACACAGAGAAACTACAGGCCAAGGACAGAAAGAAATCTCTTCATACTCATCGTTGTAGGGTTTTGCTGTCCTCGATGCTAAGTTTTCACTGGCTGCCAGGACACTGCCCAACACCCCAGGACACAGCATTAACACAGCAAATAAAACTATCATTAATGGCCACATCTTTCCCTGTGACCTTCTCGAATCTCATCCCTGATGCCTTCCAATCATATCTCTAAGGAGGTAGGATACTCAGAGGCAATCATGTATTGTGGCTGGGAAGTGGTTCTGTCCGAAATTTCATTAAGAAAAAGTATGAGATTTTAATAAATTTACTCTTGATGTGATTCCTTTTTTCCTAGGGAAGGCAACCAAAGTGCATCAGCGAGGCCGACGCCCCCACGGCAGTGAGGAACTCGCCTGGTTCCATAACACGACCCAGAGCAGATATGTTATCTCAAGAAGACACTATAGCATTTTCCTCAGAGAAGAAATATCTTCATTTAAATAACCTTAAAGTCTGCAATAAAATAAATAAAGTTAACTCCACAGACACAGGAACTTTAACAAAGCAGCAGGCTGAGTTCATGAAAGCTGTGTATATAGGTGGTGCCCTAGCAATAACCAGAAAATAGGTCATTATTATGCAGTCTCCTTATTCCTCTAGGGCAGCATTTCAACTTAATAAACAAAATTCCCTCATACATAAGGGTACATTATATATGTACACATTTTTATGCACACCTCAGTTCTAGCTAACCTCTTTAGAAGTGAAGACAGTGATGACCAAAAGAGTTACACAACTTCCCACTAAAACGTTGTCATTTTTTACAAGGTGCATATTGTAAAGAGCAGCTGTTTTGCTTTTTGGTATGAACTTCGTCTCAGCAGCCTCAGAATCACAGTCCATGAGAAAGGAATGAGGCAGGTAGAGAAAAACCATTAACCACTGACACTCTGAAAAACGTCTGTTTTCCCTGAGCTTCCTGAGCTTCTTGTAGAGGGCCCGTGAGTCACGAGGATTCAGCTTCCCATCTCTGAGCAATGTCGATGGAAGGCAGGTGGAGTGGCTCTGACTGTGTGTCCTTCCCCTTTTCTCAAAAGATGATGAAGGATTCCTGGCACGCATTCCAAGTCCATGAACGTCCTGGCCTTCCTCTGGTAGGAGAGAAGGAGCAGCCCCGGGCTGGCTCCGACACCATCTGTTGCTGGTCACACGTTTTGCGTGAAGGCCACCTGGGAATGTTCCCCAGTTACCAAATTCAAGGCCACGACGCAGAGCTTATCTTTCCTCTCTTGCTCAAAGACACTGTTGAGCCCACTGTTGCCGGGACGGCCCTCCAGAGGCATCAGTGTATAGAGCGTAGCACCATGTTGGCTAACAGCCGGGGCTGGCTCACCTGTTTTGAGTTAGCCGTACAATTGCTTGAACTGAAAGCATTCGTTGCAGTAGCCGTTGCACTTGGCATTGCCAAAGTGATCGCAGGCGGGGGCCCGGCAGTGCTGTTTGGGGGGCTCTTCAGGAATAGGCTCGCCCCGATGGGCTCCGGGGCCCACGCGCTGACCGAGGTGCTGGCACTCCATGCAGAGTTCCTCGTTGCGGCAGGCCAGGATGTTCTTGCAGGAGGCTCGGGCACACTTGGGCCTAGAGGCGTTCTGTGTGGTTCGAGGCATGTCTCTGCGCTGGCTCATTCTCTGAGGAGAAAGAGAAGAGAGAACTGTGATTTACATCTCTCAGGGAGAGCACCGTGCGATCTCATAGGACAGTGTGGATGCCAAAGGGCTCTGTCGGGTGAAGAGCAACTGCCTGACCGAGGGAACGGAGTCGCATGTGCAACTGAAGAGCAGGAGCTGTCGACTACCCTCCCAATCCCACAAAAGCAGACCTGGCCCCAGAGAGGCCGATGGAATCCCCAGTCCTCACGCAGAGGCCTGCCAACGCCGGCTCAGCTCACTGCTGTTGGGATTAATTAGCTGCCCTTAATTATTTAGACAGTGTCCCTACCATTCTGTAAACAACAGGAGAGGCATCTATCAATATTTGCTTTTCTTATATGCCATTCATGGAGGCACCTGGATGCTCTGTCTCCTCCTCTCGTCTCATCTATCTATCTATCATCTATCTATCTATCTATCTATCTATCTATCTATCTATCTATTAAACGAGGCAACCCTTGGTTGACCTCACAGATTGCAAGGACCTTGTCAGCTTACAATCGTCCTAGGTAGTCTCCCATCCAAGTACTAACCCGGCCCAATCCTGCTCTTGTCTCCTCTTGATAAAGGATTATTACAGAAAGTCTGCTGGCCACTTCAAATCCAAAAAGTCTCCGATCGCCATCTGGCTTCTGAAGGCTTCTTAAGAGGTTTTATTCTACAGCTAGTTTTATTTGCTTTTCAAAACAAATTCTAAAATATACCTAGGTTATTTGAGTCACCAGCAGTTGCTGCACTTCCAGCCCCAGGGCCAAGGTGACTTTTTCCCCAGGTTCTCCCTGGAACTCAGCAGGGAGGAAAGGCTACTTATCACAGTCGGAACAAACAACTCCAGCAAGGAGGACTGGTCCACGGGAGAGAGAACAGTTCCTCAAAACGTCTTACCAGTTGGTCTTCCGTCCTTTTTGCTTCATGAAATCTCTGATTCTGAGCTTCGATGAAGCATTTCTGACAGTATCCTTCAAACACAGTGCTTCCAAGGGTGCCACATTCCCTCCCCAGGCAAGGGACAGCATTCTGGAACCTGGAGGCCGTGGGACTGGCTTTCCCTGAGGCAGCAACAAAATCTAGAAGAAAATTGATGGTAATCAGTACCCCATATGAGTCACCAAGCAGAGAGAGACAATGACATGAGAATAAAACAGGTTCCAAATACAGATTAGGCTAGCCTTCACTAATATATTGGGCAGCCTTTTATAAATTCAGCAAAATAAAAAAACAATAATAATGATACTATTATTGAAACATCTTTGACTTGACAAATCTCTCACTTTTGAACATGCCTCACCGGTCAGCCACAGTAAAAAAACAGAGACATGAACTGCCTGCCCTTCTTTCGAATTAGAGATTTCTAAAAACCACAAATGTTTTCTTGCAATGTCAGTGGAGACTTCCTCTCTCCAGCTGCTGCTCTTCAGATTCTGAATTTTCTCTATTATGCCAAAGTTTCAAAAGAAGTCTAGTTTAAACTCTACCTTATAAACTCAACACTGAGTGACCTACAGAAATAAATTCTATGAAATCTGTCTATGGGGCACTTTTGGGTTTTAGAACACGGTATTCTGTGCCTTTTGCTTCCACGTGCGGCTAGCAGGATCACTGTGACTGTCCCTCTGTGCGAAATTTTACGCCAGGGTCTTTTTTTTTTTTTTACTAGAGGGTCTCCTTTCCTGAAGTTTAGGAACGAAACCCCTTCTAGACAGGTTTCGAAACGGGGGTTACAAAAGCCATCGTTTCACTCACGTTTGTTTTCTATGTACTCGATGAAACACAGCGTGCAAAAGCCCTGGTTTTCTGGAGTCCCAAAATATATGCAGCCGGCTTTTCTGCACTTGCTCGTCCCAGTCCTGTCTCCTGGAGTCCGTGCAGCCTGAGACAGGCAGCCAGAGGGGGCCTCGCTTCCAGCTCTGTGGCAAGAATGCGGAGAGGGACTCTGGGTGAGCTGTGACGGGTCCGACTTGGATCTCTGATGACAGGAAGGAGGGATGCTGGAGCTGAGGTTTGAGGAGGGCTCTGCCGTAGTCCTTTTGAAGCAAGTACTGCAGATCCCATTAAATGTCCTGGTCACGTCCTGGAGGCATGCTCGGCACTTGCTAGGATCTAAATGCCTCGTGCTGATCGAGGGATGGCCCATATTCAGTTGCCGAGCACTGTGGCAACGCTCACAAAACCCGTTGTGCTGCACGTTCAGCGTGAATGGGCAGCCGGGGCTCCTGCACTTCATAGCGGTGGTCTCGCTGAACAGGAAAAGGCTGGGTGCTGTCGGCGGTGCCGAATGAGGTCCCCCGGCTGGCTCCTCCGGGCGCCAGGCCACGGGCTCATAGGCCTCGCCCCGAGAGACCCCAAGCGCCACGTCAGGGCCCGGCTTGGAGTTCAGCTTTGGGGATTTGTTCTGGTTCTTTTGCCGCCTCTCTGCACATTCATGGCACAAAGGCTGGGTGTTCACAGACATGAAGAAAGGACAGTTGGGCGTTTCGCATTTTACATCCATTAGAGAAAGTGGAGGAACAGAAGGTTCCAAAGGGTTCTGAGTGTGCAGTTCCCTCCGCCCTGGCTTGCTGTTCTCCTGCCACTTCTTGTACTCGTGCTGGACAAGTTCAAAGTAATCGTCCACCAGGTTTATTTCTTTCGGTAAGTTAGCTTCATCCAACCTAAAGACCAAAAGGAAAGATATGAGATTACACATATGCACACGTGCGTGCACGCACACACACACACACACACACAAACATTTGTACATCATTAGCTCATAAAGCAAACTTTCAGAATATGAATTCTGGCAATAACTATAATCGGCCACTGAAATGCAGGCTTAGCATGAGAAGTTTGCTCCACCCAGCACTTCACAATCTCAAGAATCACAGTCTTCTTTAATCAGTCTTCGTCCACCCCAAATTATGTATAATTCCAAAGAAAGGCTACTCTGAGGCTGCCTCTACACTTAATGACTCCATTCCTCTTTTAAAAAGTCACTTTTACTTTCTAACTTCTCAGAGATCAAATTTCTAGTTCTTTTGGGATTAGTCTACTTTATGCTACAAACCACTTTGGAGCTCTGTGTTCTGTGTTTTGCTGTTATTAATTTTAAACTGGTGCCTGGTCTCTATTAGAGTTAACTCCCCTGAACAGTAACTAAGAGGCAGACACACCCCCAGGTGTTATTTATTTTTGACTCTGTAATTTGTTACTCTCCACTTCAGGAAACTGATTCTTTTATGCCTGCACAGTCATCTCATGCATTTCAAGTTCTAAGAAATAGGCATCTCTTTAACACAAAACCAGTGTTTAAAATTTGGATAGCTGTACACTGTGCACTCTGGATGTTTCCTCCCCTTTCTCGGTGATGAAATCACGTGGCTGCCACATAAACACATTCTACAACCTAGTCTGTGTCTGGTGTGTCTGTCATTACCAAGAAGCCTAGAGCAAAATGCTTTTGTTTCTAAGAATTTTCACTTGTTAGTCTGGTACTACGGCAGTTAAGAAAAACAACTGTCCTTGACGTAAACATACTTTTAAAAGCCAAAATTCTCAGCACCCAGATATGCAGGAGAATCATTATGGATAAACTACTTGTTTCCATTTGAAACCAAAGTTAATAACACCTCAAGTGACCCTCTTTGACTCATACACAGGCCTCTGTATTTGATGCATGTTGGAGGAAACTGGCTTCAAATAACTTTACTGTTGAGCTTTGGGGTGGCATCAGCGTATGCGGCTTAATTAAAAATAGTTAAGGACAAAGAATAGAGCTAAAAATAAAGTGCTTACTTTGCAGCATTAATCAAATGGGTGGTGCCATGATCCCAGCCTTGGACTGGGATTTCTATCACCATCAAGTACTCTTTCAACAGCTTTTCCTTCATCTCATTTTCAGGTTGTGTCAAAAAGTGAACTTTCAAGTCTTCAAATCGTCCTTGCTCTCTGTTAACAAGTGGAACAGCACGGATTTCTGAGGAAGAAAAACAAAAGCCCAATATGATTCAACTAAATGAGATTGTGTGTGAGGCTATGCATATAACAATTAAAATTTGACAATATAGAAAGGATACAATTGGAGCAGAAAAGTATTATCTAGCCACAACCTCAAATGGGGAAATGAACTGCACTAAACTCTAATATAAAATGCATTGTTTCCAGGAAGGCCACAGAATACGAAGTAGCCTGGAGGCAATGGATCTTATTGTTTAAATTCCCACACTTCAGAATCAGGCTGACTCACATTCGAATGCTGCCTTGGCTACTTTCAAATCTGTGACATTAGGTAAGTTATTAAACTTCTCTGAGCTTCAAGTGCCTTATCTATAATATAAGGCTACCAATGTTTGCAGCCCACAGGGATGCTGTGAGGATGAAATGAAATAAAATAATATACCTAAAGCATTTACAAAGTGCCTTTTGCATATTAAGCTATTATGATAATAGCTAACCTGACATTTACCTGCTCCTTGCCAGGTGCCGTATTAAGGGCTCTGTGTGCCTTACTTTGTCATGTATTAATAGAAATGGTGGTAGTAAAATACATACAAATATCTTCTACTTGCAACTAACATGCTAAAAGTACTTCCCAAGCCATACACAAAAAATAGGGGGGCGGTATCATCATACTGCTATTGCACTACTGTTGCTAACCAAGCAAATGACAGATTACCGTATTTAAATAAAAATAATACACTTCAATGAGACAATTTCAATAAGGAGCAAAAGAACAAAAGAGCAAACCCTGACGTTCCATGGGAACGGGGTGTACCGGCTCTGCCCTAACGAGGTGTCTCTATCAGCAGTTACGAATGTGAGTTGATGTTTTCTCACCAGGCCCACTGTCCTTCAGGGTCACCAGGGGTACAAAGTGTTGGCTGTCGTAGCCGAGAACGATGGGGTATCTGTAGCATTCCTGGGCTGGCCAATGGAGAGGCAAGTAAATTCCGCCCACCTTCAAAGGAGCAAAATTGGAACCTGATTCCAAACTTCTCAGCATCTTGTCTATTGAAGGAAAAAGAAAGAAAAAATAAGGCCCTCAGGTGACTTTCATCAAATTACACTGAGCTACCATTGCCTCTAACTTTGGTAGCGTGAGTTCTTCCTAAAAGCTAAAGCGTGAAAGCTGAAAAGCACTTAAATACAAATAAGTGATCTGCAGGCATCTCACCTGAAATGACAATGATTGGCCTTCTGAGGATGTTGCAAAGGACAAAAATGTGGATTTCTTCCAGTGAATTATACTGAAGGCCGATGCGGGCCCCTGGTGTGTCTGTGGATGCCATTTTGATAAGGTTGTCCCATTCATCATTCCAATTCTAAAGGAAGAAGGATAAAGATGAAAAAAAAAAAAAAAGTTGAGTGTACTCTGCATTAAAAAAGCGGTCTGACTTCATTCTATAGTTATTCATTTATATAATTCAGCTTACTCTTCCCCTTTCTGGAAATGATAATTCAAATGATCACACTTTTTTCCCCATTTGGGGTTTCTTCCTTTACGTTTTCCACTACAAGGCAAACTCAAAAGTGGGGGAGGACAGGGACAGTACCTGCTTTCAAAAAAATCCCTAATGAGGCATAACTTGAAACCCCTCATCCAAATGTATACAAAAATTCCAAACTTGTGACTGAGAATGGTGAGGTCTGAATTTGACTGGCTGGCTCAGTAAAGCATGCAAAAGACAATCAAACCAAAAAACAACCAAAATGCCACAGGGAAGGCCGGGAGCAGAATGATCCAGCTAAAATAAATTCACACACAGGTGGGAATCTGCTGCCCTGAAGCTCCCAGCAGTGACAAGAGACTCTGGTACATCCCAGAAGAGGTTTCTGGTGTTTTCCATTGACTATGCGCTTTGCTTAGCCAAGTTCATGTGACCTAGTAAACCATATGCTACTGAGAGCTGGGGTTGGCCTATGGTACCCTATCTCCCACCATAATGTTCTGTCAATAGATGCTTAATAGGGGAACAAATCATACCCAGGTATCATAGCAAAGCCCCGTGTCCACAAATTCCTGAGATTTAAGAGACTCCAGCTGCCAGCGTAATTTAAAGTTGCGTGTATCCGTCTCCTTGAGGGTGCTGAAGAGTGCCTTCCTCAGGACCAAGTCTGTGTCCTGAACACCCCACATGTACTGAGAAGCAGCGTGCATGAGGCAGTTTCCATCACCTGAGGACACAAGAGAAGCAAATTCAAGCAATCCAACCCAATAAAGGTTTTCAGCATACATGAGCTCTATGGCTATCGTGGGGGACCCAACAGGGCATGCAGAAATGCAAATGGTTTAATTCTTAGTCAAAGACTAACCGATAACATTGCACTAGGTGAAGACAGCGTTAAGGGAAAAAAATCATTCTTTTTGCTCTTATTTTTAATGACTGATAACAGAGCGAACGAGCCAGAGACAGAGAGCCAGAGACAGATAAGACACCCAGAGACAGATAAGCACACGGGACCTTGGTTCCAGCCTGGCTCTGCCCTAACTAGTTTATGTGACCTTGGGGGAAATTCCTTAACCTCTCTGAGTATTTTTTCTCTTTGTGCAATGAGGGCATTGGATTATGATCTGTAAAGTCTGTCCTTTTCTGATATCCCTTGATGTTCTGGCTAAGACACTGGCTCTATTACTCTGATTCTAGGAGAGGACACACAGGACAACATGCACAAACCAGGAAGGCGGCCTGGCTCCTTACTAGACAGGGACTGTCTGGCTATGACTCAGTGGTAAATGACTTGACCATTCCACTGCAGCCTTTCAGGCCTGGGAGTTTCTTCTACTGTTTTGTAAAGTGGGATTGAGGATAGTGAATTACCACTCATCCAGCCGCACCCCCAGAAATGCCTTTTGTGAACCTGCTTGTTAGAAACTTGCAGAGTCCTTTTTAAAAGTTAAAGAGTGCCTGAATTTGGAAATAATTCAGTGTTTAGGGTTGCATTTAAGAATTTTGACATTTTGAGCAAAACATAGGTCTAATTTTATTCCATTAATTTGTTACTTTTATAGCTTAAGATATACAATTTAAGAGACTGCATTTTTTATCCAATGGCTGAACGATAAACATTTTGGGGGAATGTTTACTATAAAAGAAAAAGTTTATTCCTTAATCTCTTTTGACCAGTGCACAATTGTTCTTAAAAAGAAAAATTCGACTGTTTTCTTTCTAAGTAGGGCAATAAAGCTATTTTATCAAATTTCAATTACTGTCAAACCGTAAAAAACAACAACAAAAGCCCTCAAATATACATCCACAGCCTATATCCCTTCAATTTACACACTTATAAAAACTAACTAAATAAATATTCAAACAAATGAACGAAAAATATCGCCCAAGCCTTGTATCTTGGCAGAAGTGTGGCAACAATTGCATTCTGTTGAAATTTCCCCTTTGCAAAATCTAGAGCAAAGATAAGACCTTTTTTCTTCTTGTTGTGCTTACTTTCAGTTCTTTATTGAGATGCACCAGTATAAAATTCCCTAAGTAACATCTGGAATTCCCCAGTGCTAAGTTATTTGACTAGCAATTGAGCAACAGCTATTGTACTTTTTGTTCTGGTGTGTAGACATTTAAACTGCGAAGTGCACCCTGGACTTTCCAAGTGGGTGTGGTCAGGGTGAGCTGGAATAGGGCTACTCATTATACAAGTGAAATCGCTGCAGCCAATAGACGCTGGAATTTTTCACATGAAGTTTCAATTTTATGCCACCTACTCCCTTCCTCATTCACCACAGTCTCATATCCTCAAATGCAAACTTGTGAATCACCCCCTCCCCAGACCACTGACTTTATAGAACCCTCCTATAGGTGGAAGGCTTAGAAAAAAAGGTGCTGATAAAAGTCAGAGGAAGAGTCATTTGTGTCCCCTCTCCCCTAAATATCTTTTCTTCCTTTTCCAGAATTTTAAGAAATTTTTTTAAAAGTGAGGGAAACCAAAGGATTCTGAGCCTAAATATCCCTTTTTCCAGAAAATGTTATCAAACCTGGACTGGCTTTTGTAGTTTGCTTTGTAGGGTGAAAACTTGTTGATTTAAATGACAAATCTTTGCAAAACAAGTGCTTACTCTTTATATTCCATTTTTTTCCTTAAGGAAATGGAGCAAGTTAAACTCAGAGTGTCAGTTAATGTTGTTCATGATAATCAGGTTTTCCTCTTTCTACCACATCTCTAATTCGGCAGAACCTCTTTGTTTCCAACTCTCCCAAAGCTGACTCCATCTTTTTTTTTTTTGCAACAAAAAAAGGACTATAAACCCATTGATGATGACTTAACATAATTACCTGCTTCTATGCATCGCTTGATTTAATGCTAAGAACAATAGAAATACTAGCTATCTGTGCTTCTAAGAATCTATGTTTCAAAAATACAAGCAAGATGTTGAGATGATGCATAAGACCCCTCAGAACCAAAGCAAAAAAACATGTCCCTCAACTTACCCAAGTCAAAAATGGCCAGAGTTAATATAACCAATTAAGTTACTTAAATTAATGTTCTTAACATCTCATTGTCGACCAGGATTTTTGGCACTTGGATGAATGTATTATTTTGATTGAGATAATTTAGGGCTGTAACCGGTCTAAGGACCTGTTGATTTCTGCCCTTACTTAGACTATAAGCATTCGATCAATCTGGAACAGTCTACTTGCTTTTTAACAATTAGCTACACCTATAAAGTAGAATTTTATATCTGCATGAAACAGTATTCTCGGATGTTTCTGTGATGTACATACATTGCTCAAAGGAAATAATTAAAAAACAAAACAGGAAAGCTTAGAACAGGAAATAGCTACTAGTAGTAAAGGGCCACTGGGCAGATAGGCACAGACAGTAAGAAATTCAGTACTATGTCTAAAAATAATGCTGTAGAGGTTTAAAATCAGCTCTAAAAATCTCAAATATCTTTCTAGTTCCTATCATGGGATCATAAGCAACAGAACCTAGGTAAGGAAGGAGTGGACAATAAAACCTCTCTTGTCTTCAACAGACATTCATTGGTGAATCCATAAAATGCCATCAATTCAAGTGCAAGGTCATCATCACAAGCATTTTCTAATGACAGGGGGAAATAATAGGAATGCTAGTTTTCACAACATGTCCTTTTGAACTTAAAGTCTTTTATTATTTCCATTACTGGCCAGGGAAGGCTATTTTACAGTTGAATTAAACAGTCAAAAGAATTAGATACACAGTCACTCGCAAAGGCATGGTGTTTAGAAATGCGTTCCCCAAGCCCTAATGCGCTCTGCTCTCTAATATACACAACTTGAAAATATCCTTAATGAGCATATTCACAAAACGAGCTTGCTTTCATCAGCTGCCCCCATTGAGTTTCTATACTAAGGGGCCTCAAGAGATTTGAGTTCGGTCTATTGAAATTTAGTGAATGGGGACCCAGCACTGTGGAAGCCGCCCCTCCGAGACAAAAGCTCATCTTACCATTTGTTTTCAGGGCCACAAGCTTCCTGACTTCTCGACACCAATTGAGCTTCTTCTGGCTTTCAAGGGAGGCCTGGATGTTTCTGTCGATGAGGGCTTTTTGGATGATCTCCCGAAACTGTGGACAAAACTGGCAAGTTCTGAACATTTCCAGTGTGTATCGGTGCATGGATTTAAAATGATGAATGATCCCATTTGTAGGTTTAAAAATATCTTCTGGAGTTCTCTCTCTGATCTTCACAGCTTTCCGCATATTGCTCAAATACAAAGCCAGAGGAAGTTGTTGCTCAGCCATCGTGCTCCACAATACCTGAAGAGGAAGAAAAAAACCCATTCCGTTAGCCTGACTTTGAATCTACTCTCCTATATACCTGCCTGCAGGAAACCCCAGTGTTTGATCTTGTCATTACCCTAATCTGTAGGCAAAAGATCTTAGTCACTTCTACTCCCAGGATACTAGCTGGCCCCAAAGATTAACTCATACTGGACTGTTTTAAGTTACATCACTCTTAAAGATTAGTCTAAACAAGAGAAGGAAGGCGGAGAGTGGGTACTGAGGAGGAGGGGAATAACCCTATACTGGAAAGACAGTAAATATTTTGTGAAAAATCCTGCCATTTTATGCTGTTGTCCAGGCATCTGATTGGAGTTTCCTCTTTAGCACCAAAGAGAAATATTTATAAAGAGTTTATTTATAAAATACATTACAATATTTTTTAAAGAGTTATAAAACTGAATGTTTTAGAACCAATGAAAAAGCCTATTTCTAGCAAGATGCTTTGCAATTTTAAGAGCAAACGAACAGCAGTCTTTCTGAGCCTCTCCACTAAACTTTACAACATCAAAATAATAACAATAATAGAATACTAAATTCTACACTTCCAAGAGCAGACACTGGAGCTCAATTACTTCAACACAACTGCCAACCAAAATTTATTATCGCCTTTCAGGTATCAACACTCAGATGTATTTCCCACCCTGTCTTCACCCTGAAATCTTCAAACATAATGAACTGGTAGAAGGAAATTAAAGTCTGGAAGCAGAAGAGGAAAGACATTGCAGCTAGGGGGCCACTCAGGACAAATGAACAAGGAGAGGCACAAAGCCAGCATCTACAACCCACGCCAATAGTGTGGAATGATGTGAACTGATGTACCTTGGGATCTTTGCAGTGTGGAGCTGTGTGAAGAGCCAGCTCTCATTCACTTGCACTTAGTAGGGTGCCTCACCATACATCCTAATTTCCAAGATGAAGACAAAGATGGTTTCAGAGCATTAAGATATTCCCTAGAAAGTTTCACAGCAATTGTTAATCCCACTCCTGCATCATGTTATTTGCCAGGGCAAGCTGCTAGTTGAGAAAGAAGTTGAACAGATAGATGTAAGTGTGAAAGAAAACCTAAATATTAGAGAAGCCACTCTCGGGTGGGTCTAGACTCTCTTAAAGCCATTGAAGACAGTTGGCCTAAAGGACCTCAAGACTGCTTCTGAGGAGTTTCCTGGTAGAAGTTTTGGGTCAGGATTCCTGATCTGATTGCCAGATGAGGTTTGGGAGAAGTCATTCTCTGGGTCAAACAGTAATTTCTCTTTTGATGTCAACCATTCCCTGCAGGTAGAATTGGGCAAAATTATACCAGAACCACACACACACACAATGAAGGGACAAAAACATCACACACACTTCTCCTTTGTGTATGGCAAAGTCTCTTTCACTAAGTCATTCATTTGTCTGTCCATCACTCAACAAGCATTGTCCGGCCATCTAGTGAAGGCCATACTTGATGCTGGGGCTAAAAATCAAAGGCGACCTTATTCCCCTTCTTGAGGTCACATAACCACCTTAGTCTGCAGCTAAGGCAACAGAAGTACAGGTCCTGCGCAGGTCCCACACCATCCGGGGCAGAACTTTGCCTAGAAGCCCAGTCTTCCAATACCTGCCTCTTGCTATTCTCACAGCACCATACCTATGGTTGCAATGCCTGCTCTTCCAGGTGGAAACAGGCAATAGGAAGATTTTCCAGTTAGGCGAAGCCTCTTTTTGCTTTTCTGAAACTTCTATTATTTTCTTCTGAACCTAAATATCTTTCAAATGGTGAGAGCTGTAAACCATATGCAAGACATGCAAATGTCAACATTCCATAGCCCAAATGCCATCTCATTCATAGGTTTAGCCTTGCACAGCCTGCAGAATTGCATCCTTAAAGGAAATCAAAACCCACTGTCTAAGTGCCCAGTACTTGGACTTCTCCACACTTGAGAAAAGAATATAATTTTTCTGACCTGTGATTGTAATGTCCTTATTGACAAAAACATACAATATTACCCTTAACATTTAAGTTTCTGTGCGTCACGTCCTTATGACTTTTTTGTCATATGATTTCCGCTTATGGGATTTTGGGATACCTACCCTCAAAAATTAAAAATTGTATTTATAAGGAATTGCAAAAATGACTGGCTTGGTAGACAATGAGGGAGAATGGAGACAGTAACTGGCTGCTCAGCCTTGACCATTAGAGGGGGAATGCTGCCATAGTCCAGTTGCAACTCTCTAATGTGACAATGGTGGGTCTTTAGAATGCACTCAGGAACCACTTGTGAGGGGGGCCAGCACCAAGAAGATCAAGCCAGAGAGAGGAGCCAACTAGGCAGTGACTCTCTCTCATCTCTCTTCCCCTATGCCACCCAGCTACCTGCTGCCCTGGCAGCAGGCCAGGTGGCAGGATGGGTGGAGGACAACAGGCCCAACCAGACCCACCTGACTGGCCAGAGATAGGAGCTGGGGCAGGGGCCTGCAGATCCCTCGACCACACAGCCTCCACAGGCGAGAATAGGAGCCAGGCCTAACTTCCTACCTGCACACCCTTCTCTGCACTGCCTGCAGCCAGCCAGTAAACCTGCACAAATGTCGTCCACTGACCCCAGCCCACCCAGCAGAGGAGCTCTGGAATGTTGCAAGGCTATCCTTGGAAAGGGAGTTAAGCTGACTCACTGGTTTTATTGACCCCTAAGACCACTCACCCCCCCGTGCGCTAGTTTCTGCACAGCCTGAGAAAGGGCCATGGCTTTCTACAAGGTCTCTAAATGGCCCGAGCAGCCACAGCCCATGATTCCAAAAAAAAGACACGAAAAGGAGCAAAGCATCAACGACCACCCAAGCAAGCGGCCCCGGGAGCGACTCTCCACCAGTCAGCTGCACTTTAAGTTCTCTGCATAACCTGAAAGGAACAGCTAGCTGCATGAATCCAGGGCTGTCAGCCTAACATCTGGCGCGGCGACCTCAACTCCTAGCATTTCAAAACCTACATAATGGGCACAAAAGGCCAACAAACTGCCCTCCAGGACCGTTGCAAAACCAAGGGCAGGTCGACAGGTCCAGCCCCGGAGTCGCTGCCAAATGCGTACCCGCAGCCCTTGCCCGGGGATGCGGCGATTACCTCTCCGAGCCGCGCGATCCTCTCCCGAAGTCCCTAGTCCGGGTCAGGGCAGGCGAACGCCGCAGGCGGTGGTCGGGGTCAGAGCCAGGAGAAGGCGGCTCCCCATGGACGCCCGGGCTCGGGGATCGCTCACTGGCTGGGACAGCCGGGGGTGTGGATCGCGCCCGCCGCGGCCGCTGCTGCTGTGCTCCGGCGGCTGCTTCTGCCGCTCCGCCCCCGCGTGCTCTGAGCGCTCTGCACTTGGCCCGCCGCAGAGGCCGTAGACTGCCAGTTCTCTTTTTTTCCTTTCTGTTTTACCGCCGCGGCTAGCGGGGGATTTCCACTCAGGGACTTTCCGAGTCACGTAACGCCGCCATGCAGTGCTGTAAAGAGCCGACGACGGCCCGCAGGGGTCGCAGGAGAGTAACCGAGCTGCGGCCCGCCCGCCCCTCCCCTCCCACCGCGCGAGAAACTCCTGCGCCCCGCCCCGGGGTGTCCCCGCGTGAGTCACCTGGGCATTTCGGAAGCTGGGCCCAACGTCACATCCATGTGGAAATCGCGGTGATGGGAACTGGAAATGAAATAGGTTTTTTTTTTTTTCTCAGCCGTTTTTCTGCAGAAAATCATCAACTGTGGAGAACAAGAAGGGAAATAATAAAGAAAGAAAACCCTAAAAACCACCTTGGCGTCCGAGACCTCAGGCCTCAGGGCAGGTTCGAAAAGCTTGGGCTGTGCACATGATGCGCTCGTAGAGGAGCTCCTTACCCTGGGCCCCTTGGCTCCCCAAGGGGATTCCTAGTAAAAGCAGCAGTCGCAGCCTTGCCCTTCATCCCCAGCGTTCCTGCCAGCCGGGCCCCCAGGCTGATGGGATGCAGGTCTGAGGTGACAACAGATCCCGTAGCCCTGCAGCCTTAAAATTCGCAGGAACCAGGCAGAGCTTAGATAAAATTAGGAATCTGAACAACTACCAACCCCATTCAACACTTGATTGATTTCCTCTTGCCCATTTCTGCACACCAGGTGCCCAGGTGGCACCACATTCAGGTAGCATTTCAGTTTAGAAATCACTTCTAGTCCATGACTGCCCTTGCTATGTCCTCCCGCTAAGATCTTATTAGGAGTCTTTTTAGATGTCCTAATAATCACCCCCAAGGTGCCAATGGGGTGATTTTTACACCACTCCCCTTTATTAAATAGCATGGTAACCCATTGTCTTCACCCAGAGGGTGTCCTGTGGAATTATGTGTCTACCACCTGGGCAGTGGAGGTGCAAGAGTTGTGGAGAGAGGGGTGTTAGGCCCTTTTACCACTTCCTCTGCCCATTTCCCAGAATGGCTAACTAAACTAGGACCAGATTGAAATATTCTGTACCATTTTCCCCTTGTAGACTTAAATAAGGCTATATATATCTCATGTTTTGAGTAGAAAAAAATATACTCCTTTATCCAGTAAGGACCTGCAGTGACTGAGAGGGGGCCTGGATGGAGGGTTCCATTTCCATTTTTTTTTTTTTTTTAGCAAAGGGAAACTTAGAGCAGAGTCAGGAGTAGCCAAGGCCCCACAGCTGATGCAGGTCATTTAAAATGATGGCTGGAATTTTTTCGAAATCCAAACCTCCTGATATTTGTTCTCTTTTTGTTCACAAATATTTTTAGGTGCCAACGCTCAAACGATGGACAGTCAAGCTAATAATAATTAATAATAATATCTATCAAGTCCTTACTGTATGTCAATCTTAAGGTGAAATGTTTGAAATGCATTCTGCTATTTAAACCTCATAACAACTCCACTTTGCAGCTGAAGAAGTTGAAGTTTAAAAAGCTTAAGCCGTTTGCCCAAAGTCTACACAATCAGTAAGTGGCAGAGCCGTGACTGGCACTGGGCCCATCTTACTTCAAAGTCCACAATCTGAAATCTCAACTAAGACATTAGTCTCAGGAAAGATCCTACAGGATTGAGTCTCAGGGCCCCCCTTTGTATTCTGGCCCCCAGCCTCACAACACATGGCAGTGGTTTGTCACTTAGCCAAACATGGACATGGACATTGGGCAGGGGCAGAATATGAACTTGGGAAGCCAGACAGCCTTGATTCTATCCTCGGGAAACTTCGCTGGGCTGATCGAGATGATAAAAAGTGAGGTTCTCCTCAATCCTCACACTGCTCCCTGCTTGTGCTCCTTTGAAACAGAATTTTCCTGCTGTCTTTCATCTCTCCGGCTCTGGCCCCTGATCTCCTCCTATAACCTCCACTGCCCCTTTCCGGGTTGATGTCTGCTCCCTGACTTGATGAGCTAGGAAGGCAATAATGGGAGTAACAAGCCTGAAAGAGCTGGTCATATCTGCTGCTTCTGATTATCCCGAGGTAGGTACTATGCCACCTTACCTACCAGGATTTGTGACAAGGTCATAGCAGTCAGGTGCAGGAGTGGTCTGTAGTCCTCAGTTTTGCTCTGCCCCCCACTTCCCGTAATTCTACTACTGGAGGGATGGTCTCTCTGAGGAGGCATTCTTAGTCCCGTCCTTGCCACTCTTAATCAGGGCTCCTCTGGCTGATTACACTTTTCTCTTTCTAATACTTAACAGGAGGGCAAGACCAATAATAACTTTCTTAGTAATGAATCAAAAGGAAAGAGTAGAAGAGGGAGAATGTAGAAGGAAAGAGTCCTTATGAGAAAGAAGATGAAAGATTTGGGGAGATTTCTGGAATGAGTTGAAGCCAAAGAGATATAGAGTGTCCAAAAGCCTTGCAAGGGACTTTAATTTCTTCAATAGATCTTATCAAGATGAACAGAACTCGGCAAAGAGAAGAGAATATTGATTAACACCCAGCAGACACGTAGGAGAAAAAAGACGTGTTTCATTCGAAGGAAAAAGAAACCTGGTTATGCGGCGTGTTTTGGAGTGTTCCTGAGTTGTGTGCCATTTTCACCATGGTGACAGCATTCACATATCATGAAATGTATACAGTGAGCACACATTACTTCTTAGAATTAGACAGTCTGTGGGCCTGTGCCTGAACCTGTGTGTTTATGCCACACAATGAAGAAGATGGGCAATCCGGAGATAGTGGGAGGCAGGAGAAACACGTTTAATGAGAGCAGATACGGCGGCTGAGCAGGGGACCCGAATCTGGCTCAGCTCAAACCAGAGTTCGTGAACCTTGAAATCAAGAAATGGTCACGGTGTATTTCTGAAAGTGTTTGTAATTGCAGGTCATGACAATCACAGGTTAAACTAAAATAGAACATTTTGTGTGTGTTCTACAATTATTCCGCTTTTCCTAGCGCTGCGCTCTGTTGAAAAGGAAGATCGATATTCAACGTATTTTGAAACAGCCTTATGTCAGTATGACAGTTTAGTTATTACAGGGTTACTTTGAATCCTGCTTCAAATTTTAATAACCCTTAGCTGAGCTTTGAGATTACTGAAGAGTAATGTTGGTACTTTCAAGGCTGCTATAAGGGCTAGTTCTGAAAAGACAGTAGAAGCTATTTGTGGGCTGTAATTACAAGGAGAGCTGGGACGATGTTGTCATGGATTTCATCATCATAGGAATGCCAAATTCTCCTAAAATGCTACTTCTTATCTAGGTACTTCAGATCCTTTACAGGTATTATCTGAGACGAATGGAGAAACCAAGACCCACCTTAGTGATGGGACTGAAGTGAGGTAACCTAATGAGTCACTAATAATGGGAAAGAAGACCCTGCACTGGAAGGAAGGGGGTTGGTTTAACGTCAAGTACAGCTCTTATCTATTATCCCATTTTGCCTGAAAGCACGGGATGCTGAAATCTAAAACTTGGCAGAAAATTCACTCCCCCAAATTCTGGTTTAATTTTCTGTCAACACTTGGCTGAAACACTTGGCAAAGTGATTTTGTTTTACGTCGCGAATATAAATATTCAGTACTTGGTTTCATTTCTCTTTCTGTGGAAGCTGCTGTTAATGACCAAACATGAACAATTACAAAAGATTTGAAATGGGTGTTAGGAACTAACCAGTAATGCAGTGTTGGGTTTAACAGTAAGTTGGATGTTAATAGGAATAAATGAATTCTTGTTAGTTGGAATAGTGCAGGCTGTTGTGAAAGTCTGCCTTTGATGCACCCTCTTTCTTTAGTCCCTCGATTCCTTCATTTGTCCCTCAATTTCTTCAGTCGTTTGAGGTGCCCATAACCCTGCTTCCTTGCCCTTCCTGCCTCCTCGCCCTCTTCCCCACCCTCCCCATCTCCATAAAAAAGGATTTCAGCTTTTATTCTCTCAGGGGCTTGATTTCTGGGGCTGGCTAATCTAATAAAGTAACTCATGTTTATTTTTGAAAACAGATTGCAACGTGTTATTGTGTTAATATTTCTTGAGTAACATTCCTATTGAAACCAGAACTTCCTAGAACTTAAAAGTAGAAAATGTAGGCAAGTTAGCAGGCTGGAGACAAAGCTGCTATAGTTCCATGATTCTGAGACTCCATGGTTGCAAGTCCCATCATGGACTTAATAACAATGTGGCAGGTGGGGAGAACAACCACATTATATAAATGTACTACGTTCCTTCTTTTACTCACTGACAATAGCCTACATTTATTGATTTAATAACATTCCTCTTTCTTCACTATGTTGTGAAGAAAAGACTTTCTTTCTACTCTCCTAGGTTTAGTAGCTATATCTATGAAATAAACTGTTATCAGGCTGATTAACAGGAGACAATGTGTTCGAATGTATTAACTTTTAACATTATATGCTTGGGGCATCACAGGAAAAAAAGCGAATACTCAAAAAATTGGTGAGATTTGACAGCTTATGTATTGTCCTATAGAGGAAAGGGAGGGGGGTTGCAGGCAACTTAGAAAGGAGGAAGTGATTTTTAGGAAAGAGGAACGGGCCCTTAGAGGAATGGATGGAGGCCAAGATAGTTTGTGACAAAGTCTGTCTGGGTGTGGTGTCGACTTCTAGTCTCTACTCCTGTGATAAGAGTTGATCTTTGCTGGTGGATGAAACTCCAGGGGAGGGGACTAATGACAAGTGAGCTCCTTTTGGAGGATCTGTCTTGAGGCAGATAAGGGAAGGTGAGAGAAAGCCTTTTTTTTTTTTTTTTTTGCCCTCCTAATTGTTCAGAATTTAGCTTACTGCTCACATGTCATTTAATCAGAGAGAAGCCTCCCTGACTACCTTTTTCTCCTGTTCTGTCTTATTTTCTTTGCAGCATTGATCACAATTGGAAATTCTTTATTTATCGGTCAAATTGTTTATTATCTTCTTCCTCATCTGAATGAAACTTCGGGAGATCAGGATGCTTGCCTAACATTGTTCACCTCCATATCCCTTGTGCTCAGAAGTGTTCCTGGCACGTAGTAGGCACTCAATTAATAACGATTGTGTGAATGAATGAAGAGAGAACTTTTCTAACTACAATTCTAAGCTCGCAGTTACAGACAATGACAACTGTATCACTTCACCCCCAGCATTCAAGTCTTTTTACATTAAATTTTTAAACTAATCACTATGTCAGAAATTCTTAAATGTTATAACATGTATAACAAAGTGTGTCATAAAATTAAGGCAATACGGTATTTGGGGAGTCCAAACATATCAATTCAGTTTACTGAGCCTACTCTTTCAATTTGGTTCAACTCTTTCTGTTCAGTTTACTGGGTCTTTTGGGTTAATCCTATTAAGTGATTTATCTTTTTACATAAGTTAGAGAATAGAGAGAATAACAAATAATAATAAGGAAAGAAGAGGTGCCCCTTTTTAAATTTTAAGTCCCCAAATATACTGTTAAGTCTCTCTAATTCACTGAAGAAGAAAATAGCCTGGCTTTAAATAAGAGTGTGTGTCCCTGAGATGAATGAGCCAGTCATTTTTCTCTTTCTTATTAGAACAAATAAACAACAGCAGGGCAGAGAAGCACCGATCCTCCCTCTGTTTGGGGTATTTATTATGTATGTTTATGCATATCTACTATTCTCTTGATTACAGTGAAGTTGACCATTTCCCCATGTGAACGTTTAGAAGTTGTAAAATGTTTATTTATGCACTTTAGTTTTTAACAATTCATTTGTAAGTGAGCTTATCATATACAAAAATACTAATTTTTTTCTGTTACTGAAAAAAGCTCTTATTTTCTGAACTTGTTCTGTTTTCATAAAGTCCTAAGAACTTAGCCTTTTTGATTCTAGTTTTCATTAGAGAGCATTTAGAAACTTAGAAATGAATTTTGCCATTGCCATATTTTAAGTATATACTTTGGTGGCTGTCTGGGTTTTTCATACTTGAAATAAATCTGCCAAATCCATCTTGAAACATGTTCATCTCTAGAGAAAACAACTAGATAGGCATTATGCTTCATCTCTAGAATGAAATGTAGTTTTCTCCTGTAATAAGCAACTTTCATGGTATCTTATAGATGTTCTCCCCCAAAAAACTTTGATTCTTGAGGCTTTCACAGTTAGTTCTTGGCTTCTCTGGTTCAGTGAAACACTCATCCTTTGGCTGGTTCTCAATGATGTCAAACATTCAAACTTGAGCAAATGTGGGATTTCAGATAAAAAAAAAATTCTTTAATAAAAGAATTTAATTCATATATATATTCCTGGCTTTGAAACTTCAGGAAAATTATTGTACTGCTTGGGTGGCTGAAAAATTCTTGGCCCTGGGCATTTTAACTATAATTGCTCAGAAATGTACAACCTGTTACATCTTATCCTCTAACTACAGTAGTTTTCTCTATAATAACTGAACTATTCATACAGAACTCTGGATGCTGCCACGTTTTCAAAGTGCCTTTCTAGAACTAAATCAGATGATGTGAACGGAAAACTTACCACAGGAAAACATAAATAACCTCCTAAACTAATGATCATTTAAGCTTTAAAGTGTCTATTTATCTGATGTTTTCTGAGTTAGTATTTATTTCAGTTCTTTTTTATGTATGTCTTTTCTTTTCTTTTCTCTTTTAGGTGAGGTAACCCTTGGTTGACCTCACAGATTGCAAGGACCTTGTCCACTTACAATCCCTTATCTTTTTTATTTTTTACGCCTACAGCATCTGGTCTTCCTAGGTGGTCTCCCATCCGAGTACTAACCAGGTCCGACCCTGCTTAGCTTCCAAGATCGGACGGGATAGGGTTTGTTCAGAGTGGCATGGCCGTAGACTATGTAAGTCTTTAAGTTGCAAATTCTGATAGGAATTATATTGAGAAACTTTAGGAAAAATGGTAGAATTTTCACATGAGCCAGATGATTATTTTTTTCCCTTGTTAAATTGGTTTCACTTGTAAATTGAAACATTTGGATGCACTAGTCCTTAAGAATCATTACAACTCCAACATGTTACTCTTCTATTGCTCCATAGAGAAACGTATCCATGAATTAATATTCTAGTGGGTTATATTTAATATAGAAATCTGAATAAAGGGTCTGAACCTCACTGCTAAGTTCAAAGCTCAGCTCTGCCACTTACTAGATCTTGGGCAAGTTACTTCACTTCTCTGAATAGTTCTGCATTTGAAAAATGGAGCTAATAATAAGACTTAGGGTTATTAGGAAGATTAAGTAAACTAATACATGTGATATGTTTAGAGCAGTGACTGACACATAGTAATATTAGCTTTCATTTGTTCATTTTAGTGACAGGACAAATCTTTTTATTCTAAGGTTTGCTTGGAATTAATTATATTAAAAGTTATAACAAGGCTTTTTCTGGTTGTTTTACACATTACTAGCAAAGAGCATTTCTTTTAATTTTTTCAAGGGAATTCAAGAATTTCTTTATGCATTTACTTATTTTTTAATAAATATGGAATTATAGAGCTATTAAATGTCAGCATGTGATAGGACCTTAGAAACCATCCAACGCTGATGATTTTTTTTTCTTTTCCTTCATTTTGACAATGTTTAGTAAACAATTTCCTTCAATTCTATTGAGGTATAATTGACAATTGTATATACTTAAGGTATACATGGTTATTTGATATATGTATACATTCTGAAATGATTACCACACTAAGCTAATTAACACACAGTATCTCACATGGTTACTATTTTGTGTTTGTGTGATGAGAACACTTAAGATCTACTTCTTAAGTATCCAATACAGTACCATTGTTTTTCTATAAGACATTTTAATTTCAATCCATTTGAAAATATAACACATTAAACCAAGAGTAAAGACACTCTTATTTTTAATTCACTAAATGTATTTTTATTGGGATCAACTATCTTTATATACATGGCTTGATTTCTTGTATACATCATAATTTACTTTTTTAAAAAATAAAAATTACATATATTTAAGGTGCATAATGTAATGTTTATACATATACATAGTAAAATAATTACTACCGTCAAGCTAATTAACATACCTATCCATAGTTACATTTTGTGTGTGTTTATGTGGTGAGAGCTCCTGAAATCTACTCTCTTAACAAATTTCCAGCATACAAAAAAAGTATTATTAACTACAGTCATGCTGTACACTGGCTCTCTTATCTGTCCTACGTAACTGCAACTTTGTACCCTTGACCTACATCTTATTTTTCCCACCTCCCCACCCCAGTACAGTCACCATGCTGTACAGTAGATCCCCAAACTTATTTATCTTATAACTGAAAGTTTGTTTCCTTTGGCCAATACTTCCCCCTAACAGAAATTCTAGAGTCCCTTGAACATGATTCGAAGGTCATCCTCAAGGCTATGCAGGATGGCTGAGAAAAGATGAGCCTTTATGGTCTCTTATCTAATTTCGCCAGTATGGCTTTGCTTTCCTCTACTTTATATATTGCATTTCTTGATAAGAATTTAACTCAAATTTCCTCATTTGGCAGATGAAGAAACTGAGCCTTAGCAAGGTGAATTGATATACTCAGGGACACACAGCAGATGAATAGCAGACCAGACATAAAAACCAAGTTTCCTGACTGCGCAGTAGACCACATTCTACACCATGCTACCATGGACATTTCCAAACAGATGAAAATAAAAAATCAACAAACTCATAAACAACAATAGCAAAAACCCCCCACAGTATCTCTAGGAAATAACACCTCATTTTTGTCAAGCCAGATTTCTTCCACTTGATACAAGTAATAAAATTAAGCTAAGGGAATTAGAATTTAGAAGTTAAATAAGATACCAGAGACTGGGCCTTTAGATTGTTTTGTAAAATCTTCAGAGCCTTAATCAAATTTAACTTGCCTATCTATAGAAAAATGAATAATTGTTCTTTTAAAGGAAGAATCTCAAGGGCCAAATAATTCATATGTGTCAAGTATGAGATTCAGGAGCGAAAAAATTTCCTATGGCTCTAAAGCAAGCATTATAATTTGAGGTTTCCTGACAGTTTTATTTTATTTATTTATTTATTTATTTATTTATTTATTTATTTATTTATTGCTAGGAAAGAAATACTAACCTATCTTTTCCAGGCCAAATGCCAAGTTAGGCAATTACCCTTTGCCCACTTTCTTTCCTCAAGCTGTTTTAATTAGATAAGAACTCTGCCTTCATTTCCTTTTGTGAACTGAAGTGTTGCCACATGCCTTTCAACAACTGTTAATGCCCTAGTTTGCTGAATGCCTTTCCCTTCGGAAGGGAAAAGGTTTTGCCCTAAGTTCCTGGCTTTCTTCAGGGTATAAAATGCTTTCCAAGGAGCAGAGGGGCTAGGGGGAAAACTTTTCATGTTTCCCAATGCTAGATCTTTCAGCTTCAAGTCTGCCCAAAGAAGAATCAATAAGCCACACAGTCCCTGCCTGCCCCAGAGATATTTGGTAGATGTTAAGGAGAAAGCTTTAATAAAATGCTCAAGAAAGAATTAAGTAGATCAAAGTCTTGCAGTCAATCCTCCACCCTGCACCCTGTCCCTTAACTCCTTGAAAAACTGCCCAAAGAAACAATGGATCCATAAAGTCACAGAAGACAGGCAGTCTACTGACTTTCTCCATCTCATCAACAGCACGACTTTTCCACAGCAGCAGAATAGCAGTGCCCAGTGTCCACTGGAGCAAGACTTTGTACTCAGAAAGAGCTGAGTTCTAGTACTAACTATTCTACTTAACAGTGATGTTATTTTAAGCAACTTCTTGAAACCTCTTTCCTCAGGTTTAGATAGTTTTACACTTAAAATATCTTAGAGCTGTCCCATATCAGCAACTTCTTTATTATTTTTTATTTTTATTATTTTTAATGGCTACACAGCATTTCATTATATTAGCTGTACCCTTATTCAGCTATTGACAATCATTTAGGCTGCTTCCAGTTTCTTGCTCTGAGAAGCAATGCTGCGGTGCGGGTGAGTCATTGCACACATAGGAATAAGTCTGTGAGATTATAAGTGGAAGGGCTGAGTAAAAGGCTCTTTGTATCTGAAAGTTGGACTGATTGTGCCAAATTATTCTCCATGTGGTTGACCCTCTGTGCTCACACCCTGGACTGCTGTTTCCCTATGGATATCTTTGCTGAAAAAAGCATCTCATTGAAGTTTAATGTACATTGCTCTTATTGCCACGAAGGGTGAGCGTCCTTTCACAGGTTAAAGATCCATTTTTATTTCCTTTTCTATAACTGCTCAAATCTGTTGTCCATTTTCTCTTGGGTGTTGGCCTTCTTTATCAAAGTATAAGAACGGTTTATGTACCTGGAGATTAGTCCTTATCTGCTGTACCAATTGAAAATCACTCACACACACACATACACGCACACTTTTCTCTTTCAACTTTGTTTAGTTTTCCAAGCATTAAAAAAAAAAGAATTAAAAAAGAATTTTTTAATGGCTTTTGGGGTTTTATAATATTTAGAAATGTCTTCCTCACTCTGCAGTTAAAAAAATTAAAATCTTCCAATTTACTTCTGAATATTTTGTGACTTCATTTTTCACATTTACATGTTTGATCCATCTGAAATTTATTTTATTTATTTAAAGCTGTGAAGTAAGGATCTTATTTTATTTTATTTTTTATTTTATTACCTTATCATTTTATTTTATTTTACTGATTTTTCCAGATGACCATTTTGTTCCAGTGTCTTTTATTCAATAATATACATCAGTCTCCAACTAAATTTAGCCTAAATTTCTGTGCATATTTTAACACATTATTGGACTTTACACACTACTCTATTGACTTTTGGTCTGTTCTTATGCAAAAAAAAGTTTTAATAATTAGAATATTATAATATACTTTAATATCTAATAGGGTATCTATCTTCTAATTTTTCAAGACTTTTCTGGCTAATTTTGCTTCCTTACTTTTTCATACAATGAATCCACATATCTAGTCCCTCCCCCTCCAAAAAAATTTCATTAGTTTTTTTTGGGGGGGGAAAGAGGAGTGCATTAAATTTATAATATTTCTTAGGAAGACTATACATTTATAATGTTGAATCTTTTTATTTAAGAATATGATATGTCTTTCCATGTGACTATTTTTGTGTCCCTCATTAGAAGTTTGAACATATAGATGTCATTAAGTAGCGAGGATTTGAAGGATAATAATGGTACTTACCTCAAAGAGTTACTGTAAGGATAAACTGAAGATAATGGCTCTTAGTCTGCTCAACAAATATAATGTATGACAAATATACACTTTATTGCCATATCCTGAAGTATGTGTGACTAATCTAATAAGGTAAATCATTCTCACAATAACCTGAAATTTCCATGACTGTGACCCATTCTTGCTTCTACCCTGAAATAGAAACTATTTTCCATTCTACCCTGTACCCAGCTCACCTCTGGGACAGGTGTAGCAAGGTGACCAGAAGTCCCATGGAGAACATCTGTGACATTCTTGTTGGACGTAAGAGTTAAACAGGTTATGGCTGCTCTGCCTGTCAGCACACTTCTCTTCTCAACTGTGGACAGGGTGAAGAAAATATTGCTGGACACTTTACAAATTTCAAAGCTTTTTTATTTTTGTTTTGAAAGTAGAGAGTGTCCTACCATAGGATAGTAGAAAGGTTGGTTAAGAATACTCAGTCGTCTTCTGGCGTAGGGTCCTGCACTTGTTGAGATTCCCATCACAGGGCCTGAGAAGGATGTTATCACAACCCCTCCAGTGTGTGAGGGTATTAGCCTAACCACAAGGAATTCCTTGCCCCAATCCCTTCCCCATACCCAGAGAAATAGCTCTCAATTTTTTAATTTTTAATTTTTGTTTGAAATAAAGCCACACACACAAAAAGGATGCTTTGTGGTCAATCAAATGACATATGGATTATCGTCTCCTGACACTAAGTGCCCCATATCCATACATTTGACACATCCCTCATGGCACACTATGGTATGATCAATATTAAGCTTAATGTTTCATTTGCTATACCATATTTAATCTTCACAAGTAGGTGTCATTATCCCATTTCACAGATAAAATAACTGAGGTTCAAGGTCACAGATCTAGAAACTGACAAAACTGCTACTAGAGATTTGCTTGTCTCCAGAGTCTGTCCTATTAACCACAATTCGTAATTTAGCAGATTTTAAAGAACTTAAACAAAATCAACTGAAAAAAACACTGTTTGACTTCATGTTAGAGCATGCTCCTTCATCTGGAATGGTAACATTGCCATGCTAGGCATTTTTAGCATAAGTATTTTTTTTGTTAATAAAATCACACCTTGACTGAGGCTATAGATCCTGGTGCTTCTTGAAAATCAGCCTGAAAAAGTCTTGGGGAAAATTAATTATCTTTTCAGCTGCATTTGCTTTCAGGAAACAAGATTTACATTTTCATGCGATCTGAATGCGCCATAGCAATAATCACTGAGGGGTACTCTATTCAATTATGTGTCTTAATCGTTTAATGCCTTCATTTGATAGAAAACTTAAATGTGCCACACCTTCATCTGGCCATTCCCGGGTAATCTATCCAAACTCTCACAAATATTTCACCAAATATGAAAGATGAGCCAGCAAATTACTTACTTCCCAAGGAAAAAAGCATGTGGCCAGTGAATCAGGGGAAACTGCCTGCCTAGGGAACAACACACTGGAGGCATCCAGCATGAGTCACAGAACATGAGGACTATCCCATGATCAAGAAAGGTGAATGAACAAAGCCAGAGTTCCTTTTATAGTTTCCATTGGTGTGATTAGTTTGAGCTTGTTTCCACACAGGCTGACGAGGTCTGTTGTGGTAAGGAATGAGGGATTGTCACTTAGGCACCCAAAGGGCTACTCTATCAGAGAGAAGGTTTCAACCAGGTGTGGAGGGCATGGGGCCTGGGAATCACCATTGGGTAAGTGGGGAGACATTTGGAAGGTCAACATCGATGAGGTCCAACAGTGGGAAAGTCCTGGGGTCTAGGAGCAGCAGTACCACAGTTATAGCATTGGCAGGAGATGCTGGCTGGACTAGGTGTCAGAAGGCCTCACTTTTAGGAGAACTGGAGAGAGCAAGCCTGGGACTTAGTCTTGGAGGAAGTGGAATATTTGGTGTTTCTGAGAGGCAGATATTCAGAGAAAGGACTGACTCAAGGGGAAAGGCTGTTTCTTAGGAAATATATGTGTGTCGTGTTATCACTGTATTGTCTTCAGGAGGCCCTCAGTTTAGCACAAAGGGAGACACTCAGCTAAATATTTGCTGAGTGAATATATGAGGCATAAAGCAGGCATCCAGTTTCTGAATGTAGGACATGCGGCGCGAGCAGGTCGCTGAGTGGGGTTGACTTGATGCTGAGTCACCTGAACACTAAGGACATGGTTATCCCAGAGCCTAGGGTGGAGCTGAACCTGAAGGTGGTGGTCAAAGGCCCCGGGGGAGAGATTAGGAGAATGAAGATAGTCAGGCAGTGCCTTACTTATTCTTTGACAGCTTTACAGTATTATTAGGTCTTCATTTTTAATCAAACACACTGCCTTAGCCCATTCAGGCTGCTACAACAAAAATACCAAAGACTGGTGGCTTATAAACAGCAGAAATTTATTTCATATAGTTCTGGAGGCTGAGAAGTCCAAGATAAAGTTGCAGGTGGATTCAGTGTCTGGTGAGAGCCTGCTTCCTAGTTCACGAATGGCCCTCTTTTCACTGTGAACTCAAGTGATAGAAAGGGCAAGGGAGTTCTTCTTTAAGGCACTCATCGCATTCGTGAGGGCTCAACACTCATGAATCACCTCCCAAAGGCCCCACCTCAAATATCAACATAAAGAGGATTAGGTTTCAACATACGAATTTAGTGGGAACACAAATATTTAGTCTATAGTACACACTGAAATGATCATCACTTTTGATCAAACGCACTGAAAAGTTTTGTCGGTTTCTTCAGTTTCCATGGAACTAAGGTAGTAGACCCTTATTAGGGAAGTCTACCATTCAGTTTCAATTTATTGAACGCTTGTTATGTGGCTGTTGCTGTGATAGGTCCACTACAGACAGTATCTCTATTCTTCCCAGCAATCTTTAAAGTTAGATGTTGTTGGATCCTCCTTACAGATGAGAAACCTGAGGATCAAGTTCAGGGTTACACCCAAGGCTACAAAGATAGGAAATATTGGGGCAAGAGTATCAGGCCCAGAATCAACCATCTTTCTCTAAAGCTCCCTGATGTGAGCCTCTCCCTGGACTAGCACTTTTCAGACATTAATGTGGAGATGGGTCACCTTGTTGAAAAGCAGATTCTGGTTCAGAATCTGAGATAGGGCCCAAGGCTCTGCTTTTCTAATGTTACTGCTGGTCTCTGAACCACATGCTGAATAACAAAAGTCTAGAGCAAGCTTGGCCAGATAGTAAATATTTTCATCTCTGTGGGTGGGCTAGGTAGTCTCTGTCACATCTACTCAACTCTGCCATTATAGTTCAAAAGTAGTCATAGACAATACGTAATTAAACGAGTGTGGCTATGCCCTATAAAATTTATTTATGAACACTGAAACTTGAATTTCATACTATTTTCAAGTGTCTCGAAGTATTATTTTTCTTTGGATTTGTTTACCCCTGTTTAAAAATGTAAAAACCATTATTAGCTCATGGGGCACAATTTCTTGACATGGGTCAGTCTAGAAATTCAGCGGCCTTGATATCCAGGGGTTGAAGAATTTTTTAAAAAAGATAACCTAGGGTAAGAACCATTACCAACCACGACAGCTGGCAAACAGGTGGCTGAGATGGGAGAACACAGGCCTTGGAATCAGAGCTACCTCTGTGACAGGCTTTGTCACTTTTAGCAGGGTAACGTGGGAAAGCCTTTTAACTTTAAAGTCTTAGTTTAGTTTCTTCAAGTGTAAAATGGGATTAAAAAGAGTACCTACCTCATTGGATTATTGCAAAGACAAAAATGAGATCACGCACATAAAGATTTGTGACACCAAGCAGAGATGAATTATAATCTTATATTATAATGTTTTCATCAATGACTGAAACAGGCTGTGAGGACAAGAGCCCAGCAGAAACTGACTGGAGCTCAGAGCTGGCTCCAAGATTCTGTTAGAAAGAATTTGCTGATCCTCACACTATGGATGTAAACAACCATCCAGTTTTGAGGAAAACACTTTGAGGAAGTGAGAACTATGTGCAGCTATATAAAGTAGGAACAAGGTCAATGCAGAGCACTTAGAAAGATGTTTATTCGGGGCAGGCCAAGGAATGCCTCAAGAGAATTGTTGGCATGGTTGGTATTGATTTAATAATGATTATTAATAGCTTGACACAGCACTTACTGCCTGCTTGGTAATGTTTTAATGTTCTATAAGCTAATGTTTTAGTGTTTTATAGGCAGTAACTTATTTAATCCTCACAGTCACTTTATATAATAGACACTATTTTTGTCTGCGTTTGACAGATAAGGAAACTGAGGCAAAGAGAGGGTAAGTAACATGACCACGGCCACCCTTTTCGTTAAGTGGCAGCACAGTTTGGCTCTAGGGAACTTGTCCTTAATCACACTGGAAGTTTTTACCTCAAGGTTTTTTAGGTTCTTTGGATAAATTAGCTTAGCAGGGCATGGGGACCATGGATGGGGGGATCTTCTCCCAGGGAGCAAATGGGACTCTGGGATTTTTCAGTTCTTTTATGTCACTTGGTGATGACAGACAGCAAATCCAATTCATATGGAAATGAAAATAATTTTTTGGCCTTTGTATTTCACATTCACTAACAGCTCAAGCCAGAGACCTGTGCTACTTGTATAGTACACAGTGCAGACTGTACTCTGTATCTTGATGTAGATTCATTTTCAGAAGCAGGTGGAGGTGGTACACATATTTTTGTCTCTTTTCTGTATGGGTGATGACCTTGGTTGCATATGTAGACTGTGAACAGGCAGTATAAAACACAAAGATGCTCGTTATGGATAGGAAGGAAATGCCACCTGAACCAGGTCTCCCGAAATTAGTGCCTCTGATGACTTGGATCCAATGGGTCTGTAGAAAACTTTGTGTAATTCCCCATATCGTGCATTTTTCTTTTTTCTCCATTAGTTATATTCTAACAATTTAACAGATCTTTTAAAATTGAATTTGGAAAAGGAATTTTTAATAAGGATATTTCCAGCTCTATAAACCTGGAAGAATTTGAGCTGGAAAATTGTCTCACAGTGTGTGTGCATATTTGGGAGCGTCCTCATTAATGAGATCGGATTTCCAGGATATTCCGGAATTGCTTTGACCACATTTTTTTTTTTAATTTGCAAGAGGAACACTGAACCTAGAAATGTTATGTTACTTTTTATCAAAAGACAAATAATATTATATGAACTGCATATCTTTATGGCTTATAAAAACTGTATTTATAAGCTTTGACCATGATCCAGTATCAGCTTTCTCAGTTAAAGCAAAACAATCTCAAATTCTCTAAAGAATTCTTCCAGCCGGTTAGTGACTGTGTGCCTTCGTGTTATTTCCAAAAGAGTAATAGATATATCTTGGACTGTGGCCCTGCAGAAAATTACTATTTTATTAATTTAATATGATTTAACATATTATAATAATATTTCTATTAATTTAATGATAGTCATTAAATAATGATGACTTCATACAGACACATAACTAACTGGCATTTGTAATGTAGATTTCCTTTCAGTTTTCTGTTTTACTGATACAGATATCTCTTTAATACTCTTTAATATCTCTTTAATACTCAGAGATATTTTTAATGGACTCTATTTGTTTTACAAGAAATATGCCTTAAGTGGCTCAAAAGGAGAGCTTGCCTAATTTCTATGAAATATGCGGCCAAGAAAATCATCGGAAAGAATTGTTTAGATAAATGAGAGTCATAGAAAAAGTCCTGAATTACTTTAAAAATACTTTGTAGCAATTTCTTACTATGTTATGAGAGTCAGTATAATCAATTAGAAAAATACACAGAATACCAGGAATTTCTAGCCTCAGACCAGCCTCATTCATATCATATGACCTCTTGTAAGTGACTGGGGACAGATTTCTATGGCAGTAAAGTGTTGATTTTGTGTTCTAGATAGAAATTGTTCATGATTTAACCCCCAAATGTCCCATTAAGTAATATTTTCTTACATCAGGCTAGGCAAACGAAACAGAACAACATAAAAAGCGTTACTGAAATGTATTTTCTAAAAATTTTTAAATTTGAAAAGAAATTCTTGAGGCACGATGATTTCTATAGGTATTTGGACCTTTAGTAAACAGATAACCTGACCAACACCATAATCTAAGAGAATACAAAGGTAATATGCGTTATTTTTACTTTTAGTTCCCTTTGGTTAGGTGAGGAATTTATGAGGAACTTATTAGGAAATATTGAGATCCGGGCAACTCCCGAGAATCTATAACGAACAATTCAGGACGGTATACAATTAAGTATTATTTTTGTGGCTCAGATTATTGAATAGTATAGGAATTCAAAGGAGGATAAATCAACAAGGCAAGAAATTAACAAGCCAGAGCTTGAAGCTCCCTGAAGGAATCGAGAGTTGAGCCAGGTCTCACACAACAGGAACAATGTTGGATGAGTTCTGGAGAAAGGTGAGGGCCTTCCAGGATGGGAAAGTCAAGTGGGCCGAGTCACTGAGGTGGCAAATGAGCCCAGCAATTTGATGGGAGTGGAAAAAATTTGCCTGACTTGAAGAGAAAAAAAAACTGGGCTTGGTTACACTGTAGAGGCCAACTGCAAGTCACCAGAAGACTTTAGCTTTGTTAGGGGAGAGGAAAAGGTGCCTTGGAAAACTTTAAACAGGAACGTGCTATGATGAAAATGGTGTTTAAAGAGGATCGATTTGACAATAAAGTACCCTTCGGGTGAAAGCTTCTTATATACTGCAGTGTCTTAACTTTGCTAACCAATGAACCTTTCACCTTCACATTCCCTTAGACATTTTATCTAACATTTCAAATTTATTTAGTGCACTATTGTTCTAACATTTTATATCAATATATTCCATGCGATCGCACTATGCCGCTTTCAGTCCTTCGGACCAAGGGCAGGTAAAAATGCACAAATGTGGGTAGAGTTGTGTTGGTAAACAAGGCAGATATGGTGTTTGCCCTCAGAAAACTTATCCACTGAGAGAGATTGGCTGCAATAAATTGTTACAAAATAATTAGTTACAATTGCGGTAAGTACTAAGAAATACTAGGTTATATGGGGAAGTCTCACAGCAGATTCTAATGCAGACTTGTGGCCTGAGAATTCGGGGAAGTCTCTCTGGGGAAGTGACATTCACAAGGAGATCTGATTGGAGTGGAAGAAGGGAGAGTAGAAGCTGAGGGGTGTTAGAAATTCTAAGAGGAAATCACTTGTGAGGGGCCAGAGGTGAAACAGAGTCCAGAGCATTCAAGGAACTGAAAGAGCCAACTGAGCTGGAGCGGTGGGGGCTGAGCAGTAGGAGAGAGTCTGGGAGGAGGCAGATGGCACAACGCCTTGTAAGCCACAATGAAGGCTTTCATGACACTTTGCCATCTTCCTCAAAGTGTGCCCTCCCCCTTCTCCTGCCCAGAGTGACAGTGACTTCAACATCTACACCTAACAATGAATTCTCATACTAACTGTATCACTTCGGTGTAAATAAGCTGTAGCTGACCTGGGCGACTCATTAGAATTTAAAGTCAAGCAAGAGTATCCCAAATGCTGAAATTCTCTGTGTGACCACAGCCACTGTGCCTTCATCTCCCACCGAACTGCTGACTCTGACCTCATTGCTCTGTCTGCTCCCTTTCCTGTTCCCGACCACTCACTAGGCTCACTCTGACTTCCATGTGATATTCCAGCACAGAGCTCAAGTTCAACTGCTTAACTGAACACTTACTTCTATCTGACATCTCTCTTTCTGCTTGGCCTCTTGTCATTGTCACACTCCCATGCTTCACTCCTGAGTAAATATAAGCCTGTTTTCTCTGCTCCTCTCTTAAACTTTGCTGGGAAACTCAGGTCCCTTCCAGGTGACTTCTGATTAATGCTGCTAGTTTCAACTTGACCCTCATGTCACTCGATAAACCTTTTCTTTTACTTGATAACCATTTTTGGTTGATGGCTTACCTAATTTTTCCTAACTGCTTTCAAACTTTATCATCCAAGACTGTTCTTCCGTCACCTCTGCTTCTGTCTCAGGGATTGGCACCCCGTCCATGAACTACCTGTGCCAGGGATGTAGACGTCCTCTCTACTCTTTTCACACTCTCACATTCAGACAGTGGCCAAAGCCATTAACTGGGCCAACTTAGCCTTTCTTTATAATCTCTTTCTCTTCATCCCAACAGCTATTTCCCAAATTCAGATTATCACTTTCCTTGTCTCTCAACACGGAATTCCTCCAATCATTCTTCCACATGGCCTCAGCCGTGAAATCTAACCTTGCCATTGTGTTTTTTAAATAACTCTCCAATGGTTCCCATTACGTATAGGAGGAAAATCCAGTCTCCATAAGGAGGAGAGCCCTCTGCGGTCTGCCCTCTGCCCACCTCTTCCATCTTCCTGTTCAGGTGTGTCACCTCCTTTTCCTGCCCCATTTCATCCTGGAAACTGATATCCATTCTGTCTATCCAAAACTGCCCTTCTTCCTCTAACCCACCATGCTATCGCATGCCTCTGGACATGGTACTCCTCTGTCCAGAGTGTCCTTTCCCACCAAGGCTACTTCCCAGGTACTTGTTATCTTTTTAGATTGAGCTTACAAGGTACAGGAAGCCTTTCTGAACCCCTTTCTTTTCCTCCTCCAGTCATCCTGTTCTCTTTATCCTCCATGCCCCCAATGCATCTTTCTATCACAGCACTAATTATACTTATTCGCAATAATTTGTTTTCAAATCTCTGTTCTTCAAATGGCTACAGGCACACCTCTGAGATAGTGCAGGTTTGGTTCCAGACCACCACAATAAAGAGAATATTGCAATAAAGTGAGTCGCCAGAATGTTTTGGTTTCCTAGTGCATATCAAAGTTATGTATACACACTATGCTGTAGTGTATTAAGTGTGCAGCAGCATTATGTCTAAAAAAATGGTGCACATACCTTAAGTTAAAAAATAGTTTAATGCTAAAGAATGCTAACCATCATCTGAACCTTCAGTGAGTAGAGGGTCTTGCCTTAATGTTTATGGCTGTTGACTGACCAGCATGGTGCTTGCCAAAGTTTAGAGTGGCTGTGAGAATTTCTTAACATAAGACAGAAATGAAGTTTGCTGCATTGATCGTCTCTTCCTTTTACAAATGCTTTCTCTGTAGTATGCCATGATGTTGGATAGCCTTTTATCCACAGTAGAACTTTTTTCGAAATTGGAATAAATCTTCTCAAACTCTGCAGCTGCTTTATCAATGAAGTTCATGCAATATTCTCAATCCTTCGTGGTCATTTTAACAATCTTTACAGCATCTTCGGCAGGAAAAATATGGCACTGATAGACTTGCTCAACACAGGTTTCCACAGATCTTCAATCTGTAAAAAGCACAGTATCAGCGAAGTGCAGTAAAATGAGATATGCCTATTTAATAAGCTCTGTGAAACAGGAACTGTGTATTATTTGACATTGCATGTTTGGTGCCCAGCATAGTTCCTGACCTACTATGGCAATTCAGAGGAAGTCACTACATCAAAGGACAATCTCTCTCCTGGCAAATGATCTTACGGTCTACCTTACTGAGATGAATGTCTCATGTGGGACCCTCGGTTGCCTTCTTCTTCCTTCTTTCCAGAGAAAAATTGTTATGTCTTCTCATTTTCCTCAGTCCTGTTTTGAGGAAGAAGTGTCCCTAATTCTTTCCAATGTTCCCCTCCACTCCAGTGTTCTGGATATAAAACAATCCTATTTTTCCTGCACATTGCTCATAAATTATTGCCTCTCTATCTTCTACTTTTTTGTTTCTTTTCGACTTTTTCTTATAGCCTACAAATGGGCTTGTCTCTCCACTTAAAACAAAACAAACTTACTTCTCCCAGCCCCTTCTCGATCATTTTGTCTATGATAGTTTTTCCCTCCATACCCATCCCTGACCTTACTCTCTCGTACTTAATTATTTTCTTAATTGCATTTATCAAAATAGTATTGTTTTAGTTTTTGGTTAACTAATTTTTTGTACTTGCTAGAATGATATGATATTTTTTGTACTTGCTAGAATGATATGATATTAGTATGATAATTTTATAAAAGTGTATTTTGAAATTTCTTTTATTGCCTATCAAGTCAGTTTATGAGCTTCTCTATTAAACCTTCATGTCCATCTACAATATAATTCCAAACCAGTTTTCCACCTTATTCTTCACTTACTTTGTGTTCTTGCTGAAGAGATTATTCATTAGAAATGCTCATGTATATTTTTTTGATTCATGATTGAACTGGTATAGCAAAAAATTTGTGGAATAAAGAGATATTTTTAATTTAATTACTTTAAAGCTTTGGTCTTCAGTAAAGTTTATTTGCACATACATAGCTCAGAAAAATAAACCCAAAGTACATACCTATAGATATATCTTGTATTAGAAACATCACATTTCAAACTATCCCATAGCACAACTGAAGTTCCTTAAGATATACTTAACTCCGAGATGGGAAGACTGGGAACCCCTCAGGGCCTCTATGCAGGCCATTCTCCAGATGTCTGAGAGCCACCACAGCCATGATGATTCCTACCCAGTCAATTTGCTATTGGGCTGCTGTTTTCCAAAATTAGTAGATTCCACGGTCCAGGATCCCGGATCCAGAGTATGGGAATGCTTTGCAGTCAACCATTCTACTTTTTCTTGCTGTAGATGCCACATCTCAGGCAAGCAGAGCAAACAGCTTCTTGCGCCAGCCAACAATCTGGAGTGTGGACCCAATCACTTGCTTTTCTTTTTTTCTTCCCACTCTCCTATACTCATGCCTTACTTTTTCAGGATGCTAGTTTTCCCAGTTATCCAGCGGCCTATCTTGATCCATATTTGCTCAGCTTTGTCGCCATCACAGAGAGAGCATTTATCGCCAAATAGAAAAACAAGCTGTGCTCCTGCTCTTTTCCACTAGCTCTGGGTCTCAGTTGCTTATACCTTCTAACTGTAATGTTATCAAAGGAAACAGGACTGCCCATCCCACGAGCATCCAGTAGACATCTCCTGCTTACTCGGCCATGAGCTATCACGTTCCCACCACGAGGACGAGCATTTGGAATACATTTAAAAACATTTTAAAACAATTTTATTATTTTCATTTTTATTAAATTTATTAGAAAAACAATATATTTTTCTAACTACTGCACAATTATTCTGTAACTGTACAACTGCAATGGTATAGCCATAAGGTGTCATGTATTAAATAGGCTGTTCTGGGAACGCTAACAAACTTTAATAATTTTGTTTCTATAAAAAAAACACTTCATGTTTCAAACAGCCAAATGTATGCAATCTTTGGGAACACACAGTTATAGATGCTATGATTTTAACTTTCTTATATATATTCTAAATACATTTATTTAGAATATATATAAGAAAGTTAAAATCATATATCTATAGGTATGTACTTTGGGTATACATAAATATAAATACATTTTTACTTATATACATTACATATTCTAATATATATGCATATTGTGTATACATAAGTATATATAAATATATATTTACATATGGGACATAGGAAAAAGAAAACTGTTCATGTGCAAAGTGGTGAAAAAATGTACTCCTTAATAACATTATATTATTTACGCAATTAAAAAAAGTAGCCTTAGCAATAGAGAACTGAAGAAAAAACTCTCTAAAGGAAAAAGAAAATCTCTCCTCTGCCCATACTCACAATATATTATTTTATGTCTTCATAGCATCTCACATATATATACCTTAATATAAGTCATATTGTAGCATAATTAATTGCTTATATATCTATTTTTCCAATTAACTGTGAGTTAGTTAAGGCTGAGGAATACCTCTTACTAGTTTTTGTGTACTAACTCGAAGAATAGCATGTGGCACAGAGTAGGCATTTGCATTTTGTAAATTATTGAATGAATGAATGAATGAATGAATGAATAGGTAAATTTCTTCATGTGGTCCACATTGGTGGAAGTAACACATTCATATCTAGTCAGTTACAATCAGAATACATGACTATTGCAAAAAAAAATACATGAATATCATCTACCACATTACAACATCTGAAAACTTGGTCAAAGCAGAAAATAACATCCTTTGAAGTAGGGGTGTGCAAATAATTTATAAGTGAATCTGGAGGAAGTGTGAACAAGAGATTTTGGGGTTCGTTCCTTTGTTATGTTCCCTGACTTCAGACCTCAGACATTTTCAGTTCCTCGAGGTTTTTTGTTTTTGTTTTGTCCTGTTTTGTTTCCAAATTTTCCCGAAGTCCATTAAGATGATAAAATTCTTTCCTCTTGCCAAGGTTTTAAAAGTTCTTGAACACATATGACTCTGACCATTAGGATTCTCATAGAACTATTATCAATGACGACTGTTTATGTGGGAATGGACTAGAGATTCAGGCTAGAGATGTAGATCGAGACAGGGCTGCATGGCCATCATTTAAGGGAATAGGTGAGACTCTAAGAGAGGAAAATGTAGGGAAGCAGGAGTGGAGACCAAGGAAAGGACCACCGAGAATGTTCATGGTAAAAACAGAACAATTACCAGAGGGTGGGGGGAGGGAAAGGGGGAAGGTAGATGGGGTAAAAGGGATCAAATATGTGGTGACAGAAAGAAATCTAACTATGGGAGGTAAACACACAATGTAAATATATATACATGCTTTACTGTTAAAATGTTAATGCAAGGTGACACATTAGAGGTATTTGTAAATGCTGATCAGACTTGAATTTGAATAAGGAATGTCTAGGAGTGATTGTTTTTTCTGTGTCTAATCCCCAAAAGTAGGGTAATCAGTCCTGACGTAAGATAATTTGAACATCTCTTTCTTCCTCTCTAATATAGTTTATTGGTGAAAAGGAGTAATAACAAAAATCTTTGGTTAATAAGCTTTTCATAAAATTAATCCAGTTGTTATGAAGCTTTTGTCTATTTCACTTGCATCTTTTCCTAATACGGTAAATAGTGAGTTTCAGAGAGAGTTTTCTTGGTTTGGTTTTACTATTAGTTAATACTTCTAAAATGTCCCATTTTCACTGCCAGAAGTTCCTCATTTCTTGTTGGGAGCCGTGGTTATTGAGGAGGGGGAGTTCCTTTAAGGCTGGTAACACTTTGGAATCCCCAGGGATGGTCCATGACAAAAGAGATTAGAATTCTGAAAATGATACCCTTCAAACCACAACTAGTCAATCATCTGAGTTACAGTCATCAACCAGGTCAGCTTGAATACGAGAAGGGGGAAAAAAGATGAAATCTTCATAAAAGTACAGTGTACCCAGGAGAAAATTACTCAGTCATACTAGAATTTTCAGATCCAACCTATCAAAATATTTCTAAACTTAAAATTCCAAAGAGGCTGCCATATCAAGTATCTGCCATAAACATTCCTGCACTATACAATTATTTTAAAATATATTTCGTTGGACACATATTCTTTAAATTGGTTTATAATGTCTTCCTTAGCGTTCTTCTTCAAAAGAGATTTTTGCCAACATCCTAAGCTTCAAGTTAATTAAGTTACTTTTTAAAGATGTCTACGTGTCCAATGTAATATAAAACACTGAATGTATTTGAAAAACATAAGCCTTCAAATTATTTGTTAGAGTTTATGAGAGTGATAGGTCTGAAAGGACATACAAATCTCTACCATGAACGCTAGTCATTAAAGTTTCTAGAAGGGGATCTCATGTTATCATAGAGAGCAATAAAAACTGAAGAATAATTAATTAAATAATTTTCCTTGCATAAATAACTTAGGAATTATTGTTCATGAAAATAGTTGAATATGTCTGGTATTACTGAGAAGGGCCTTCTCTCCATTCTGCACTGTGGCCCGGTCTCAGCATGGACAATCTGCTTAACCATGATGTATCCAATGTTAGCTGCCGTCACTACCACCTGTGCTAGACTTAGTTTTCTTTTTTTTTTTGTATTATCTTTTGCTCTCACAAGCAAAAGTCTTCAACACGTAAGGAATATAGCATAATATATGGAATTCACGTTTTGTGAGCCTGGATTTACATGCCAACTCTGTAGCTTCCTGGCCTTCCCTTCCCAACCCCTCTCACATGGTCATCCTCATCTCTAAAATGCAAGTAGTAAGACTTACCTTCTAGAGCTAGTAAAGAGTAGGTGGGAAAACATATTGCTAAGTTCCCAGCAAAATGTTGGCACGTAGTAAACTAATAAATGCTAATGTCCTAGGAGGATAAGTTGGGGAGGGTCCGCTGAAGACCCAACCTGAAGTCCTGGCTCCAGCATTCACAAGCTATCCATCCGCCTGGGATTTCTCCTGACCACCCCATCTCTCTCAGCCTCAGTTTTCTCCTTTGTAAAATGGGCACAATATTTCTTAACCTTCTTCACTGAGTTAAGTGGCTTAAAGGAAACAATTTTAGGAAAATTACTTTATAAAAACTATAAGATAGTAAAGTGTTACTAATATGATTACAAAATTTTTGGAAGTTAGCTTTCTTCCTGTTGGGAGTAGTATTTTTTTTTTTTTCAACTGGAGCTCAATGGTTTTTTTTCTGTTGAAGGTTGTACTTTTTTTTTTCCTGAATGACTCACATGACATTTGTTGCTTGTAATTCCCTATCTTGCCAGGTTGCTCTTTTCTTTCTTTCTTTCTTTCTTTCTTTTCTTTCTTTCTTTTCTTTTTCTTTCTTCTTTCTTTTCTTTCTTTCTTTTCTTTCTTTCTTTCTTTCTTTTCTTTCTTTCCTCTCTCTCTCTCTCTCTCTCTCTCTCTCTTTCTTTTCTTTCTTTCTTCCTTTTCTTCCTTTCTTCCTTTCTTTCTCTCTTTCTCTCTTTCTCTCTCTCCCTCTCTCCTTCCCTCCTCTCTCCTTCCCATCTCCCTCCCTCCCTCCTCCACCACCTCCTCCTTCCTTCCTTCCTTCTTTTCCTGTTGCCGTGATTCTGATCCAATTGCTTCAAGAGCAAGGACTCGGTTGTAAACCTGTGGGCTGCAATGCTCAGAGGCTGAGGGGACATACTCTCAGGAGCATAGCACCAAGGATGGAAAGGGACAGGGTTGAGGAGTGGAGCAGATCTGGTCTTCTGTGACAAGAGGACAGAAAAACAAAAACCTTGGTGATATGCAGAAATTCTGAGATAAAGAGGAACTCTGAAGAGCTTCCATTGACTTGCCTGATCTTAGTAAGAAAGAAAAAGGCCATGAGATGAGTGACAGCCAGAGGGAGGTCCTGGGATCTTCATAGCGTAGATACCAAACTCAAAGCATTCCACACATCTTTCTCCCTGTGTGATGAACAAAGACTATGTCCTATTAATTTTTAAAAATCCCAATTCCTGTCACAATAGCTGGCATATAGTTGGCACTAAAAAAATGTTTCTTGACTCCAAAATGAGTAGAAAATAATACAATTATTATTTTATTATGTTACATAATAATAACCACATATAATATAACATACACAATATAATAATAATAATAATAACAGCAATTATTAGGTAGTTATGACATCATATGTTTAGAACCTTATGTCCATTATTTCATTTAATACTCAGAGTAGCCTTACTAGCTAGTTACTAACGATTATCCCTATTTTAGAGATGAGAAAACTGAAGTTTTGGAAAGAGATTCTGAGACACTGTTGTGGGTCACAGGTAGTAGGTTAAGTAAAGAAAAATAAAATAATTATAGGGGAGAGTTGAGAGTCCGACTGAGGACAAACCCCATGAGTTTGAGATGAAACTCTCAGTACAGTTATTGTGTTTGCTTCACCAACGTTCTGCAGCGGAGCAGAGGGTTGAGTTTACCAAACCTTGGAATCCCGTGGTTATGCAGACAAGTGGATAAATGGATATAAGAAGAATTGAGATGTGTTCTTCAGCCTGGTGGTGATGAGTAATTGTCATTGGCTCTTGAGTATTTGAGGGTGTGCTTTACCCCACCCTCTTAGCAAAACTACTTGGCTTCTGGCCTGTATGATCTTAACTTCTTCATTTGGGAAATACTGGTTAAGAGGATTCAGAGGGGCCACTTGGTGGCTGATGAACTTGACCACCTATTCAGCCTATGTTTTGCACAATGCAGTTATTTGCTGACTAATAGGTGTAGAGGGTAGAGGAGGAGAGAGGAATCCTCACCAAACAAAAAACTGAGTAGAGTTACTTGCATCATTCATTAAAAACTATCACATCATCTATCTCTCATAAAACCAGGGCAAGAAAAATGCACTAGCCGTGAAGGGAAAGCTTGCTCCATTTTACCAAAGCTAGGTCTGCTTAGAAAAAAGCAGAAGGGTTTGTATGATCTTTCTTGTACAGGGATGGGGAACCAGGTGAGTAAGACTTAAATTGTTGAGTTATGAAGAAATAGATACCATTATTTTAATTACTTTGAACAAGGAAGGATTTGGTGCTATATTAACCTAGCACTTAAGGTATTTTTGCATTCTCTTTGTAAAAGCAACTTGTACAGATTGTGCTATTATTACTTAAGTTTGGATCCAGACAATAAAAAACATATTGAAAAAAGAAAAGCAGAAAAGTTGGTAAGAAGGTTTGAAATGGTGTCAACTAAGGATCAGGTAAAAGAGGTGGCCACGTTTGTCTGGGCCAGGGAGGCCCTGGCACAGGTGCTTGCTCTCAGCCCAGGTTTCACATTGTATCTATCTGCAGCATTTTAAAAAGTCCACCTACCTTGTTCTACCTAAAGAAATACTGAATTATCGATTCGGAATACAATTTGGACACCTGGAGTTTTAAAAGCTCCTCAAGTGATCCTGAGTTGAGAACCATTGTTTAGGGGGCATCAGGCCTGATTTGAAATGAGCAGTACCTTTTGTGGGAAAGGAACTAGGTCTCTCCTCTTTAGCACCAAGAAAATAACTAGCGATAAGAAGTGATGGGGAGGCAGGTTTGGGCCCAAAGGGAAGAAGAACGTTCAAAAGCTTTGAGCTGAACTGAAAATGAACATGGCTTAGTGGTAAAGAAGCTTTGATCACTGGAGGTGATCAGGAGAAGGTAGACAACAATTGATTGGGAAGGTTGAACAAAGCCAGTGATGGCACAACTGTGCCAGGAGGACCAGAAGCATCCCTAAGTTCCCTCGCCCTTCATTCAGAGCAGCTCTGATGTCTCTCTTTTTCAATATTGGGTTTCCCCATAAGACTTCCTTTGAAGAAAGCAATCTGCTCAAAAAAAAGTTTTAAAACTACTTAACTAGTTGACCTTTATAGCTATACCAACTCTGAAATTCTATAGTATTAAATGCCGTTGATGTCTTCTAAGAAATTAGGCTAGCGACTGATCCATTCTTTCAAAGTCTGAAGGGAAAGGAAGGAGAGCATGAGATACATGAAAAGCCTGAGTAGAAGAGGAAGGGCTTGTCTTTGCTAAGGGCCAGATGCAGGAGGCTGCGACCCTGTCTAGGTTTGGAATTATCTGGGAGCTTTGAAACAAAGCTTTCCCTCAAAACCAATCAAATCAGAATATCTGGGAATGGTATCTGGTGGTAGGTACTCATAAAAGGCAGTGAGGCTGAGAGTCATTGCTTAATGGTTGAGCAGTGAGAAATGTTCTTTCGTATACATCGAGACCAAATACGTTAGACAACCTCTGACACAGTAGTTTTTAAACTTCAGGTGTTTCAGAATCACCTGGAAGACTTGTTCAAACACAGATTGCTGGGCCCCATCTCTGGAGTTTCTGATCGAAAAGGTCTGTGACCAGGCCAAAAATGTACATTTTTATTAAGTTCCAGGTGATGCCAATACTGATGATCTGGGGACCACACTTTGAAAACCATTGCCCTAACAAAAAGGATTTACTTTGGACATGAAGAAGAACCTCCTAACAGCAGTAAGTCCATTCATAGCACACACCCTTGATATGGCATGATAGTGGCACTTTACCTATGTGGTCTTCCCGGCAAAAATACATTAACCTCGTCTGACTGTAAGAGAAACGTCAGTTGAGGGACATTCGACATTCCACATTCTGCAACATAGTTGACTTCAATACTGTCAAGGTCATTGACAACAAGGAAAGTCTGAAAAACTGTCATAGCCTAGAGGAGCCTAAGTAGACATGACTAGTAAATGCAATGTGGTATCCTGGATAGGGTCCTGGGACAGAAGAAAAAAAATAGGCAAGAATTGAGAAGTCTGGATTCTACCAGAGCCCATGCTCTAAACAATTAGCCTCTCTTGCTTTTCTGGAAGAGGATACCAGAAGTCCCAGTCTTGACTAGCCTGGCTGGAGGGTCTCTGCCGAGATCTGGACTGGAACTTCTCAGGGATCTCCACAACTGCTTAAGGTCTAGAAAGAGAATGTCCCATCACTAAGCTGTACTTCTATTCACCATGCTTTCCACGTCTCTACCTCCACCATCACCACCAGCAACTGGTAAATATTGATTGAGCTCCTGTTCTGTGCCAGGTATTATGGGTACAAAGTTGAAAAAGAGACTATAGTCCTGCCCTCGGAAACTATGGAGGAGATAGACATCCAAGCAAACAAGCCAACGAAATCCCCAACAGCCTCTAAAAGCCAAAAGAAAGAGTCCTCAGAGCCCACGGGTACAGGGACCACCTTGCCTTAGGGAAGGATTCGGAGTGAACTGACTCCCTTCTTCTCTCATTGGGTTTTTCAACTCCTACTTCCCTGGTCTCTTCTACTTACAACTGACCAGCCTAAACCACTGAGAGTTGAAGTTCTCCGTACAAGGCTTTAGGATGTTCAGAAGGGAGGTATTCTGTTCATCCAATAAAGAGTTTATGGATAAATAGAAGCACCAACTCAGCATATGCTTATCTGCCTTCTTCCCCAAGGAATATTCATATCTACTCTCTGTTCCTTCTTCCAGGGCAGGAATCTTCTGTCCCATTCGTAAGCTATTCTGGCAGCCTTGCCCTCTCTTTGTATCCCTGTCTACAGCAATAACAAACAGCTGTTGCTGAGGCGTTGTTGTTGACGTGTTACCTTTCAAAATTCCCTCTTGTCACGGGATAAGCCTCTTCCTGATGATGAATCTTCATTATCTAGACTGACAAGCGGCCCTGTTGCCATGGCGAGCTGATGGCATCAGGTGTGTTTTTTTTTTTTTTGCCTGCATCACTCCTGCCTGGGGTGCCACAAGGAAAGCAAGGACTCTTCTGTACGTCATGCGTGGCTGGCCTGTGGCAAGCTGTGGCCAGGTTTTTCCTGTAGGTAACACCTAATCAACCAATCAGCTGCAGATAATATCAAGACCTCTGTTTGATACGTTAATAGTGACAGACAGGCTTTCACAATTATTAACACAGTGCCCTTTGGCAATGAAGTTGTTTGGGGGGAAGAAAACACTCTGGTCACCAGACTTGAGATGCGAGGGCTTGTGTTCACATAAACATAATCTCGCATCACTGCTTGTCCCCACGAACTGTTTTGTTCTCAAAGAGTGCGTCTTTGAGCTCATCATCTGATCTCGATTTCCTACATAACAACTTTCTTGGTTTATAGGTCCTTTGGCAAGTGCGGCAAGCACTGCTTCCTGTTTCTAAACTTGCAGGCAAGCATTCATACATCTCACAGCTGTCAGTTTTAACCAGATAACAGTGGCACTTTCTGGTTGCTTTTTTATCTTTAGATTCAGTTAAGAGGACCCTGGAAGTAAAATTGATTTATTCGATACAGTATTCTTAATTAATTTGGGTAAATTTCCATACAACTCATAATCTAAAAGAGAAAGAAAGTAGAAATACATGCTCTTCCTACTTAAGGTTTAAAATTCAGTGATGACATGACTAAAGACGTGAGCTCCCTACCATGCCCCATGCTCCATGCTACATCCCGTGCTCCATGCTACGTCCCATGCTCCCTCCCATGCACCTGTGGTGCATTCGGATGTGGGGGCTGTCCTGATGGGTGAGGCTTTCATGTCTTTACTGATGAATTCAAAACATGGTACCTAACAATTAGCTTCCCTCAGTACCATCACAGCCATTCTCCCATCTGGGAAGACCTCTTGTCCCTGATGGAGGGCCACTTCCTAAAACCTCTCCCCTCTCCCGGGAAACCAACTCTAATTTGGTTCCTGCCAGGTCCTAATCTTCCAAAAGAGGTTCGGATTTTCTTCTTTGCTACTTGAAAACACAAAGACTCTCTCGATTTAGAAGGGTGACAGTTGCCTAGCAGGAGTTGATAAGCAAATCCTGGATCTGGAGACTTTCATGTCCTGGAGGAGGTGAAGAGAGTAAAATTACCTTTTTTATTCTTTTGAGTCTTCTTGGATGATAGAACAAAATAAAATCTATTCTCTATATAGCTTATATTTGTATGTAATGGATGTGCCATAATTTGTGAAACCATTGCCCTTAGGATAAAATTTAAATTTCTAAACACGATATACAGGCCGACCCCCATTTGGCTCCTGCCTACCTCTCCTTGCCCTTGTTCCAGCCCTGCTCAACGTCAAGGCTTTTTAGACAATTTTTTTCTGCAGGTCTTGCATATGCTGTTCACTTTTGCTAGAACACTTTTCCCTTCTACCATCCCTGTCTTCTGATTAACTGTACACATTCTTTCCATTTTAGCTTAAATGTTACTTCCGCTGTTTCGGTTCCCTCTGCTGGGAGCTCCTGCAGCAAATGTTGTAATTATTTGATTAACTGCTCATCTCTTCCCAGACCATAAGTTCTGCAAGAATAAGGACCATGTCTGTCTTGTGCTTGGCTTCTGTTCTAGGTCAGTGTTTGACACATAATAGGTGCTCAATAAAATGTTTAAATGAGCAGTGGACATTTGGGGTGCTTCCATTTTTTATAAGCAATGCGGAAATGAGCATTTTTTAATGCACGATTATTTTTATGCATGATTATTTGTCCATAGTTTGGAATTTTTAAATTACTCTCTGACGATATATTCTTGGAAGTAGGATTAGTAGGTCAAAATATATAAATATCTTTGAGGCCTCTTGAGAAATGACAGATTTGTTTTCCAGAAAGTTTTATACTCATACCAGCAATAAATGAGATTTCCTGTTTCATTGTAGTTTTATCAGCACTATTAGGAAAAGAAATTATTTTTGTTAACTTGATAGTAATAAAGGTTCCCGGTTGCTGTTTCAATTTTGCCTTAGTAAGTAGTGAGACGAACGTATTTCATCTATTTTTTTATTCTTTTATATTTTCTCTATTATGAATTGTCTGATGTCCTTCGCCCATTTTTGTTCTGGAATTTTCATGTTTTTCTAATCAATTCTTATAAGCTCTTTATGTTTTAAAGATGTTAGATTATTATCCTTATGTGTATTCCCCTCTCTATTTAGATGTTTGTATTTTTGTCTTATGTCCTTCTTTAATTTAATGTTTTCATCTGGTCAGGTCCGTTATCATGCCCTTTGGGATTCCTTATATGACTCTTAAACTTTGAGTGACCTTCACCACCAGTGATTAAACAAATATTCGGCTACTTTTTCTTGGCATGTATGTAATAAGATTACTTTGCCCATGTGTGTGTGTATTGTGTGTGTGTGTGTGTGTGTGTGTGTGTGTGGTGTGTGTATGTGTGTGTGCATACTGTGTACATAATGTGCATTATTATTTGTGCATAATAAATGGGTCTCATCCATTAGGAATTTAATGGTAGGTGGGAAGAATCTTCTTTTGCCGACAGGACCGAGCAATTTCTCAACAAAATCTGTTAATCTTTTCTTTCCTAATGATTTAAAGTGTCTCTTGTCACTAATTTAAAAGCAATATTAATCTAGTTTCAGTGTGTCTTCCTGGAGTGGGCCAGGTGCTTTTTCATCATTCTAGGTTTTAGGGAGAGACTGTGAGGGGGAGGGTACCTGCGTCTGATCTTCCCACTCATTCTCCCTGGCTTCGCCTACTGGGTGTAGCAGTTAAACTTCTCTGTGGCTAAACTCTGAGGCATCCAGAGAAAGTTGGAGTCAAGATCTGAAACTGGTAGAGGCACAGTGCATTTGCATGAAAATCCACCAGGCTAATTTGGTCATGTTTATAAATGTCTTATCAGAGCACAGCTTTAGTTTGGCATTGGATCTAAAAACACAGCCTATGAATAGATGCCCGCTAAAAAACAAGTGCTATGGCAAGAGACAGTATGAATATCTGCAGCTACTCCTAGTATTCAAGAGACTCAGGTCACTATGGTAATGGTTTCTTCTTTTACATAACATCGCACAGTTGTAAGAAGTGGGGAATGCCGGTCTTAACTAAGACAAGAGTCCGCAAAATGTTTCCTTTACAGGAAGCCACTAGCCACATACCCAAAAAGGTGGGTTGGAGTAGACATCTCTATATTAAGTTAATTTGCCCTCTCTCTCTTTCTTTTTCTTTCATTCCTTCTTCCTTGCTTTTTTGCTTCCTTCCTTTCTTGTCTGTTGGCTTTCGAGTCAGTGACACAGTATCCTAGTTCTTGCAAGTTGGTCCGTGAGAAAATCAGTCACAGAATTTCACAGCTCAAGTTCTGAAGCTTTGTCAGTGTTCATTTGCTACATTTTCCATAAATCAAATAGTGGAAACGGAGACGAGTAATTATTTTTATACTTCAAGAAGCTGGAACAATGTGAATGAAAGAATCTTGCTGCTTCAGGAGAGAGAGTTGTAACTTATATCAAAGTGTTACAGGATTAAAATGGAAGCATTTGAACAGTCTCCTCGCACCCTGCTCCCAAATATGAATCTGTGTTTTAAAACGAATTAGTTCCATCTTTTTTCCGAATTCAAATGCAAGTTTTTCCCCTCCTAAGTCTTAGACGAATCTAAGTAACATGCCTTTTATTTCCCAAGTCTATTATAATTTCTGCTCTGGGTGTGCGTTTGGGTGGGGGATGGGGTGCTACAAGTATTTAAAATGTCCCATTGTTTTATTTGCAAGTAATAGACAGCAAGTAACAGAGAGACCCGACTCGCGCCAGCTTAAATAATAGAGAACCTGTTCCCCAGCCCCTACTCCCCCTTTCCCACCCCCTGCTCCTCTTTTCCTCTTTTCCCACAGCATTTATCACGCTCTAACACACGATCATTTTACTCGTTATGCTCATTGTCTGTTCGTCTTCTGCTTTATAGGACAGGAATATGTTTGTCTGCTTCCCCCCGCTCCCCCTGCTGACTGCTTGTCGTTTATTTTCCACTTGGTACGAGGGATACTCGTCTGTTTTATGGATAAATGTCTTCTAAGTGCCTGATATCATATCTGGTGCATAAGTAGTCACTCACTAAATATTTGTTGAACTCAGTTTAATCAACTCATGTCCCTGAAAAGTCCAGGTTTTTGGTGAGCTGAGGTCCTTTGGCTCAGCGATGTCACCCAGGACCCCATTTTTCATTGTTTTCATTGTCTGCTTTGTTTTTCTTAGTGTGGACTCTATCCTAAGTCAGGCTCCTCTGTGGTCCCCGTATGGCTCTAGCTCCAGGGCTTCTTGATCAAATGCAATAGGAGGTGCACAGAAACTCCATCTTGCAGTCCCAGCAAAAGTCCTGAGAGTCACTCTGAACCAAATGGCTTAGGTCACAGTCACTGTGGCCAGGGGGAGAGATGTGCTGATGTTTTAGCCTAAGCCACATGTTCTTTCCCTACCACCAAGATGGAATTAGCCTTTTAGGAATCACATGGCCACCAAACAGAAATTGAGGGGTTACTGGAGAGGAAGAAGTGGAGCCTGGATGTTCATGCTATTTGACAAGAAGCAAGAATACATTAAACAACAAGGGGTTACTATGAAAAGCAAACCGAATTTGGGAAATCCCCTTCCTGTTCTTCAGAGTTTATGTGACTAGAAGTTAGCTGAAGTTAGACTCAGCGTATGTGGTTAAATTGAGATCATCTTCTCATTTTTGGCAAATTTGAGATATCCTAAGTGTTGCAGGAATCCTTTTAAAAGGATTCAAGAGAGCAAGCTAACAAAAAGCTGACTTTAAGGATTTAAAAATTGTTGCTTCTTCACTCTTTCCATTGTTCTAACTTACTGGAGTTTTAAGAAGAGCAGTCATTTCACCTCTTTTTATTCTTATTCCGTATTGGGTGCACCAGACTCTGGTACTTCTTCATCTTCAGGACTTACTGTCCAAGTGAGGTAGCATATGAAGAAGCTCAAGGTTGTGGCCAGTGGCCATGAACGAGGATGTCTCTCATAGCTGCTCCTGGCAAGGCAGAAATCCTTGTTGCCTGGAAAGGAACAACTCACTATGATAACTGACTCCTTGCCCTTCCTCATCATTATATGTATTAACTCCGTATTCAGTCCAAAGTAGAATACTTTTAATTCGGCCACCCTAATTCTGTAACACAGGGGACAGGTTGCCACAGGTACATACTGGGAGATGGCGCAATTTCCTAAGTTGTATATCAAGCCAACGTATGTGCAGGAAAATGTAATTCCATCTCCCCGATCTCAGTATCCTGTGTTATTTACAACAGCGGGGAAGCACTCTCATTCTCTAAAACCTCAGCTTACAGAAACAAGATAAGTGCTCATTATTTTCATTACTACTGCGGACTCCCCAGTACAATACTGTTCCTTTGGAGTAGTGTTAACTCACCATGAATTCCTCTGAGGATGAGGTCTGACCACGTACTCATCCAGGACCTAGTCCCTTCCTGCCTTGCCAACTCCGACTGGTGCTGACTGCCCCATTTTAGTTTCTGCTTCAGACACACTGGCCTTTAAGTTATTGAAATAATTCAAAGCCTTTCCTTCCTTAGGGTCTGAGACTGCCTGGGTTCAAATTCAGCCTTTGCCATGTACTAGCTGTGTGACAAGGACAAGCTACTTAAACCTGTCTGTGCTTCCTTATACTCACCTGGGAAGTGGGACCAACAACAGTCCTACTTCATGAGATTGTGTTAGGATTAAAGAGTATAATATGTGTAAAGTTCTTAGAATGTTCTGGCTCGTAATCATTTATAATGTTAGCTTATTCCCTCCATCTGTTCCCATTCCCCTGGCCCTCCCCCATCTCCTCACCTTCCTTTTTTTTCAAATCTGGATTTTCAATGTCTTTGTTGTTATGTAAACTGTCACTGCTTCAGAGGCCTTTTCTCACCATTTTATCTAAAGCAACACCATTATTATTTTCTTTCACACCTCTCTTTTTTTCATCACTATACCTATTTCAGTGTGCAGTTATACATTTATTTGCTTTAATTACTTGTTCATTATCTTTTTCCATGAATAAACTAAAATTTCACAGTAGCGGGGGCCTTGGCTATTTTATTTACCATTGCATATATTATATGTGTCTGCACGGAGAGAGTAGTCAAAAAATATTTAAGAATGAAAGCCTGAGTCCTCTGAACAGTAGAGGAACTACAAAGGGAAACTGAAATTCTGAATCACTAATAATTCTGTAATATACTAGGGCAGCGGGTTGAACATGGAGGTGGGGGAAGGAAGCATTTCTCCTACCTAAAAGAGAAGAGAACACCATGCAGCTCAGACAGCTCAGTTTTCAAGTCCTCAGCTGCAGAAATAGATGGAAGTGCCAAGTGGGAGACAGTGGCAACCATTAAATGTCCAGAAGAGACTGCAAACTAGCTTGATGGAGGGATCTGGTCCAGCAGGACATGGAAGATACCTTCTAAGGACTGCTAGGAATATTTGAAAGAACTTTCAGGGGTTTGAAAATCCTTTGTCCCCAGGCTCTGGAAAAAAAACAAAGAAACCTGAGTTGGGGTTGTTCTTGTTAACAGTACAGTTAGGTATGGCCAGAAGAAACTTGAATTACAGTATTAACATTTTCATAGCCAGGACTCATCTCATGTACGGGGTCCAGAAAGAAAAAAATATTCCAACAAAGGTCCATAACCAGTTCATTGCTGGAGTATCGCAGTAAGGGAGGAAAGAGCACAATTTTATCAAAACTCCCATATCATCACCCAAGTGACCTCCACAGTGGGCTATGATTGCAATTGGCTATAGGGAGTGTTGGTGGGTAAAATGGATATTTCTATCATGCTGAAGGTTTTAAAAATGACATTTTCAGCATTAGCCAACAGTAAAGAATGTTGAAGACAATTGTATTATCTGGACAACTGGGAAAGGGGCAAGCTGGTAAATATATTTAGTAAGCTGGGGAGATGTTCACGCTGACACTTTTAATGAGAGGGCAGTCATCTGAGAGTCAGAAATTCACATCTGTGTCCTTTTTACCCCTTCTGAGTTTTATTTTATTTTAACATTTTATTTATTTATTTATTTAACAGTTTATTTTTTTCCCCTCCCCTCTGGTAACCACTGGTCCATTGTCCATGTCCATGAATCTCTGTTTGTTTGTCCTGTTCATTTGTTGCTTTTAGGTTTATATCCCACATATAAGTGATATCATGTGATTTTCAACCTTTTCTGTCTGGCTTATTTCGCTTAGTATGATTATTTCAAAGTCCATCCATGTTGTTGCAAATGGCAGTATTTCATCTCCTCTTATGGCTGGGTAATATTCCATTGTATATATGTACCACTGCTTCTTTAGCCAATCATCTCTGAGTTTCATTTTAAAAACTTATAATAGGAGTGTATGAAATTATTTGAACAGCCCTCCTCCTCCCCTACTGCTCAGCTAATCCTGTTCCTTAGGGGTCACCACTTTAACTCAGGCCTATGGGCATTCTTTCACTCTGTCTATGTACTCTTTCACTTATACATACCTCCATCAGTTTATATGATCATCTTTTTATTGATAGGCATCCTCTTATTGATAGGTTGTTTCCAATATCGCTTGACCCCAAACAATGTTGCAATGAGAGTGTTTGTACCTATACATTTGTATATATTTTAGGGTGTATCTATAGACTAAATTCCTGGATATATGATTGCCGGGTCAAAGTTTTATGCATTGGAAATCTCTGGGCCCCAGTTCTGATTGCATTTTTGCTCTTGAGTGTGGATGTGAGCCTCCTAACTCCTTTCAGCTGAGTTTGGGCTAGGTAGTCTTTAATTGCCCTTCTAGCTCTCTCATGGTTTCACTCTAAGATTCTCAGGCTGCTGTAGACAACGGCTGCTTTGGGGTGACTTTTGTGTTGTGATTTTGTGAATGATTCTTGATTTAGAAGCAAGTCAGAGAGAGAAGTCATTTGCTCATTAAAAGCAAATGAGCAAATGCAGCTGAAGATGAACATGTATTTTCCATAAATATCAAGAAAGAGCAGAATTGAGCCAAGGTAGACTCAATATCCTTAGCTATCCCAAAAAGATAGAAATAAAAGTGGTGCTTTTACCGTGAGCAGACAACATAGGTGTTCAAACTAAAGGAGTATCTTGATATTGAAAGGGATTAGAGCTCTATGTACTGAATGGAGGGCATTGTACCAGGATTGGCACTAACGTAACCCATAACCTTTGATCCACCATCCTTGTTCTGCACCATCAGCTATTTTCATAAGAGAACATGGCCAAACCTGCCCAGTCCTTGGCTGGGGATTCTTTCAGGAAAATCCAGGGTGCTGCTGAAGTGTTTCAGGTGACTCAGGTAGTGGAATTCTGCCTTTGAGTCAGGGCAGAATTTTAGTTTTTCCCTGGTTTGGAGGTTTGTTACTGGAGCTAGTTCTCTAAAGTCATATTTAAGGACCCATAAGAACTTCTTAATAACAGTAATGTGGAATTATTGTTTAATGGTTATAGAATTTCAGTTTTGCAAGATGAAAAGAATTCCGGAAATGAATGGTGCTGATGGTTGCAAAGTCTGAATGTATTTATACCAGTAAATTGTACACTTAAAATGGTTAAGATAGTAAATTTTATATTTTTTGGATTTTACTACAAATAAAAAAAATGAGGGAAAAACAGAGGCAACGTTTACCCTATTAGATAGTAAGACAGGCTATAAATCCATAATAATTAAACAATGTGGAATTAGAATAAAATTAGAAAAAAATATCTATGGAACAGATGAGTTCAGCAGCAGGCCTAAATACACATAGTGATCTAGTATATATTAAGGTAACATTGCAAACAGAAAAAAGAATAGGTTATTCAGTAAATGATGCTGATTCATTTAAAATTTATATGGAAAAAATAAGATTACATCCATACTCCACACTCTATAGGGAAAGAAAACCTTTCAGATGTAATAATGATTTAAACATGAAAGATTATGCAAATGTTATCAAATATAGAGAATATTTTTATATTCTTGATGTAGGAAAAGCTTTCTTAAACCATTCACAAAAGCCAGATACCATTAGTGTTAACATTAGTCGATAATACTGTATACGATTTAAAACTTCATATGTTGAAATATATTACAAACAAGTTAAGAAGCAAGGCACAGCTTGGAAGATACCTGTAACAAAAATCACACACAAATTAGAGATAACAATAATATCTTTTTATCTAAAAAGTTCTCACGAGTCAGTGTAAAAGGGCAAAGAATCCTATAAAAAGTGAGGAAAGAATATGAAACAGGCTTTTCACAGATGCAAAATAAAATCTGAATGTTTAAAAAGATATTTGAAGTCTCTAGTAACCAAGTAAATAGAAATTAAATCAACAATAATGGAAAAAATGTCAATGTTCAGTACTAATGAGGTTAGAAGAAAATGGACCTAAATGTGGCAGAATAAAGTGCAAATGAGTACAGCTATTCTGGAGGGCAATTTAGCAAATGAAAACTTTAAAAAACTTTAAACTAGTAATTATACATGTAGAAATGTACAGATATGCAAAAGTAAACAAAAATATATGTTCAAATATATGCTAGAAACAACCTATGTGTTCATTAAATTGGGACTGATTTATGTAAATTGTGACACACTCATGCAAATGAACATTATATTTAAATTAACAGGAATAAGAAATATCTATATGTAGATTTTTTACTGACATGAAAAAATTTACCAAGATATATTGTTAGTAGGGAAAAAAAGTAATTTCTAAAACAATGATATGATCAACTTAGATTTCTAAAAATTTCTGTATATATGTATTATTTCAAAAAAAATCTAGACAAAAATATATGAAACTTAATATTGGTTGAATCTGGAGGAAAGCATGGTAAGAAAAGAGGGAGGATGAAGGGAACTATTTATTTTTTTAAAATATTTTTCATAATGCTTAAAACTTACTCAGAAATGTTTTCATATATCACTTGTATAATAAATAAACTAATTTTTTAAAGAAGATTTTGTACTGATGTATGGTCTCCCAAGTCCCCTAGTTGCCACAATTTTCCTGCGGTGTCCAGAATAATATCTTAAAGAAACAAACAGTTTGGCTTATACTTCTATAGATTACTCCATTACCACAAAATACCTGTGTATTTTGTATGAATAAACAAACTCACCATGATCAATGTAGATTATTTTTATTATTTTTTGTGGACTTGTTTAAGGTTTTTTTTTCAATTACAGATGACATTCAATATTATTTTATATTAGTTTCAAGTATGCAGCATACATAATTTATCATACATAATTTATGAAGTGAACCCCCACCCCCGATAAATCTAGTGCCCACCTGGCACTAAACCTAGAAAGTATTCTGCTAAGTGAAATTGGTCAGACAGAGAAAGACGAATACATATGATTTCACTTATATGTGGAATCTAAAGAACAAAACAAACAAACAAACAAACAAACAAACGAAAACAGAAACAGACTTGTAGATACAGAGAACAAACCGATAGCTGCTAGATTGGAGGGGAACTGGGGAGCTGGGTGAAAAAAAAATCTTAAAAAATGTTATCTTAAAAAGGCAGTCTTATTTTAATTGAAAAATTCCTAAGCTATCTCCTTAAGATTCCTTTTCAAGTTTAGTTGAAGGGGCTGTTATCTCTTTCCTTTCTAGGGATAATAGGTTCAGCCCTGAGAATGATCACCGTGTTTTCATCTGTCATTCAGAAACAACTAAAGAATTCAAACCTTAGGAGAGAAGCGTTAGGGTATTTTATTCTAAATAACTGGTAAAGCTTCTCCTTAATAAAAATGTGAACATTTTAATTTAATTCAGTAGTACTAGATTCACAATTTCTGTGACTGAAATTTCTTAACTTTTATGAAATGGACATTTAAAGAGCACCCATATATCACTAGACCTTATGGGAAGAAATACAGAAAATTGAAATTATTTACTTAAAAGAGACATGTAAACATACATATAAGCACAGATCAGAATTTTTCTAAAATAGAATGCCAAGAATAACTTCAATGAATGTTCTAAAGATACATCCCTGATCTGCATACATGCTTTTCTCTTTCAGGCTTAAAGATGCTCATCTAAGATGTTAAAGGCTACATTTTTATGCCTCCAACATGATATTATAAAGCTAATGGATGGCTATGTCCTTTCTAGAACCCTCAAATGACCTATAAATTTGGTATATTGAGTATGAATTATAAAATTTTTATTTCAGCCAATTTTTTATCCCACTGCTAATAACTTTTTTAGCACATAGCATGGCAGTTTATAGAGCTCTCTAAGAAATATATAGTGCTCTTTGATTCTGTGGCTAAGACAGCAAATTACCCCAATATTTAGCTTTCCTCCTTCCTCAGTGATGGACATTTGTCTAAATCTATGGCTATGCAGAAAAAGATTGCATTTCTTAGCCTCTCCTGCAGCTAGGTGTGTCTGAGTGATGAACTTCTGACTAATAGGATACAAGAGGAAGTATCATGTAGGTGGTAGCTTCTGTGAACTTTCCTTACCAGACAGAAAACATTTGCACTCCAAGCCCCCTAGTCTTCTTCTTTCCCATGTCTTGCTACTTGTGTGTCTGATGGTGGAAACTGCTGCTTGGGTCAGTACTTTTGAACCATAGCTTTTTGACAGAAGAAGAGAGAGGTGGAAGGAACTTGGGTCTCTGACAAATCTGGGGATCAGAGCTGCCATATCAGACCTAGGTTCTTACCTCTAGACTTTTATATGAGGAAAATTGATTTCTATCATTTAAAGAAAACCTGTTAACTTATAGCATATTCCCATTAACTCATCACCTATTCCTTTGGTGGACTTTAGCTTGGTTTCCCTTGATTAAAAAAAAAAAAAGAAAGAAACAAATTTTTTTTTTCCGGAAATCAATATCAGGCTATATGATCTAATGCATGATCCAACAAATGGACAAGAATGTTTCAAACTGAGATGACACTGAAAAAAAAAATCCGGAATGTAAGCTTGACATCTGTACATTACACAGATGTCAATATTTGGGGTGGTGGAGTTTTGGTTAGAATAGTTATATGTAACTTAATCATTTGTGATGGTGAAATAAGTAGAATAATGATGGAGCACTCTACTGTGAAAAGATAATAAATCTTTCCTTAGCTCTACTATGTCAGCGTCAGTGACTCTCCTGACTTTAAGTTTCAAAGGGCTTTAGCAGACCAGTTTCTCTCCGGCACCCACCAACCATACTTCTTGTTAGGGTCTGTACATGAGGGCATATGTCCACTCTTGAACCCCCTACCTCTAATTTACCTATATTTTTTTCTTTTCAAAATTATTTTCATACCAACTATCTTTGGAAGAAGAAAAAACAAAAACAAAACAACAAATGAAACCAAGGCAATATCCTGGCACTGTTAACGAGGCATATCTCTCTATAAATCAGAGGTGATGACAATGTTACTGGATTGTTGTGTCACCGTTACATTGGGAAAAGTGCATTTTAGATTTATTTACATATGCTGACTACATCAAAATTATATTTTGTCAGCTTTTTTCAAAAGCATCAGATGAGATAGATTAATGCCATTGATCCCGTATTCTCTGCTAACAAGGACTTTACCCTTCCCTCAAGTAACTAAATGATATGCAAGATATTTACAGAAGGCAGAAATGATCCCAAAACTCCTCTAAATTCCCACAGGTTGCTTATTTTTGAGCCCCCAACTTCCCCATGATTTTGCTTCAGTGGTTTCCCTAACAGGAAGTTTCCTTATTTGTATTTCCCATCCACCCTATCTACCCTCATAACTCTTTTCCTGTAATTTTGAAAGTTTTAAACTCTACTTGCATCATTTTGAATTCCAGAACTAGCACTTCTGTCATTACCATTTGCCTCACTGAAGACATCCCCGAAATGTGGCTCTAGGAAGGACCCCCTGGGAGAAAGGGATTGCCCGGATAAATGATTCATTCACTACAGAGATGGATTTTTTCGAACGTCATTTTCATTCTGCAAAGTAGGAAACTGGGTTTCCTTTCCTTTGAAGCATCATCACAAAGCCAGAAACTGGAGAGCAAAATGTATAATTATGAGGTTTTTAAATAAACAGGGAAAAATGTTATCGCACTGAGGTGGTCTGATAGTTCACATCTATCATTTTCTTTCCCTGGTTGCTGAAGATGCAGACGCAGCCTCACTAACGTGCAGCAGTGATGTGACTCATGGTCAGCTGACAGAGCAGGAAGTCACCTCAAGCTGCACTGACAGACGGGAAAGTCCAGAGTAGATTAAACGTACTTTTTAAGAAAGGAAATAATACACTTTGTAGCTGACGGCTGTGTCACAAGGTTAGAAAGCCCAATTACACTTGATAGTTCTATGCAAGGCAGTAGCCTGGAAATGTATTGATTTAGTATATATAGTCATTACCATAATATTTGCAAGCTGCTCATGTATGTTTTAGTCGTTAAATACAGAACAGCACTCCTGTTGGAAGAATGAAATCATCCAATTTTCGCTGGGCTGGATTAAATAATAAATTAATTGCTGGGGTGGTCATAAGCAAAACTGTGAAGCAGGACATCTTCTCTGCTTTTTGGATTTCTCTCGTACTGGGGTTCAGTGATCTCATGGGATCATTTTTCTCTTGAAAGACAGGACATAAACTTTTTCAGTAAATCAACAAATCCATAAATATATGCAGACCTTTGGCCAAGTACTGTGCAAGGGAGTGTGGGAAAACTGAATAGGAAAACATTTTTGAGGTGCTCCATCTAGGTGAGGGCAACAAAATGTAAACATATTGAAAGGTTAGTAACAGTACGAGAGTTGTTTCAAGGAAGACTATGATGGATTGCCAAATGGCGATGTCAGGGGGACTTGCTGTAGGTGTTGAGAGGAAGGAGAGGTCAGTCAGGGACGTGTGTGTGCAAACAGTGCATCTGGGACTCTACTCCACCCTAAAGCAGACAGAGTCTATGAAAAAGTGGCCAAGATCAAATCAATTATTCCAGGAATAGCAGTAGTCAAGGGAGATGTTTGAGTAAGACGGTGGTGTGGATACAAGAGCCTGAAGGTCTGAGTTAGTCCTGGTTCCCTGTTGGACAGAGGAGCCTCTATTGCCTCATTTGTAGAACAGGTGTAATAAATGCCCTACCTGCCTTCTAGATTAAGTGAAATAGTGTAAGTCATAGTGTAAACTGTAACCCACATAATAAACTTAAGTTATTGTTAGTGGTGATATAACATGATTTTAAGAATATTATTTTGCATATAGAGATACTGCTTAACTTTAAAGGCTAAAATTGCAGTAATTTAAACATCCATACATAGGTTATGAAGAAGAGGCAGGGAGGTGGCTAAATGTAAATATGAAGCCACAGCATGCAGGTGACCAGTGAGTACATATGCATAATCTTGGTTAGAAGCAAGAAGACATTTGTTCTTTAATATTATAACTAATACAGGCATTACCTTCCTTAGGATCTTTCCATTTTCCCTAGCAGTGAGGCTGGTTTGCTCATAATGTCCCTAAGGAACATTACGTTTTTAATCTGGACTTACAGAGCTTGGTACATAGTAAGAACTCAGCATATACTTTAATGAGTTTTTCTTAGATTTAAGATGCAGTCTGGTAACTATTGCTTCTAACATGAGGCGTGAGAAGCACTTTTTTTTCTCTTAACCTTGATGGAGAAGTGCTTGATGTATTTGTAGTGGAACCAAAATTCACACAATGTGAATTAGACGTGTATAAATAATAAAGCGTGTCTTTATTGTCCTCACTCAGCTCATCTTGCTCAGAGCCCCTGTTTGTATTTATGACAGGATGGACATCCTTTCTTTGACAACTTCCATTCTCTCCATACTGAAAAAGTTTCTTTGGGGCAAATATTGAGTTTATTCAAAGTTCAAACCCCCTTTCAGGGCAGTTTCTCCCCTCTCAAGAATTTTCCTCTCTCTCTTCTCTTGTTTTATGTGCCAAGCAGAATGTGGAGAACTTCTGGTCCCCAGGTTGTCCTCTACAGCCCCTAGACTTCTGCTGAGATGCCAGCTCCCTGGCTCTGCTGTTCATAGAGGTGTGACTGGCCCCATGCATCTCGGATATGTGTTGGTGTCCCCTGTTGATGCCCAGGGGTCTGTTCTCACTGTCTCCACGGGTCCCTTTGGCACTTGTATCCTCTCTTCTACTCCAACTCATCCTTTCCTTACCATCTTGGTACCATGTGAGACCCTGCAGGGCTGTCCCAGCCTCCTTCCCCTTGGTCGTGATTGCTGACAGTCTATAAGAGGCTGGCGGTTTTTCCAGCTCACACCCATGTTCAGATTCCTTCAGACCTACCTGATTGCCCCTATGCTCAGGTCTGGCCCTGGTCCTTCTCCCTACCCTCTCATTCAGCTCCTTTCCGTAGCCCAGGGAGGCCGTCATGGGGGTTTAGCAAATTAGTCCCTGGGAACTACTTGTCTTTTCCTTCTGCCCTAGAACCAGTCCTCCAACATCCAGCATATCAGACCACACAGGTTTCCTTTTGAAACTTTTTTCTCAGCAGGGCCCAGCATTTGCACAACAGGAGTGTTTGTTTTTCAGACTTTTATCCAGTTATAATCTTTTAAGACCCATTTTTTAACAAAGTGCAGTGATGACTCTCATTCTCATCAAATTCTGTTCAAGGGTGCAATAGGTAGTGATTTCCCTATTTCAATTAGGGAAAGGAGTCATCAGAAACAAAAAGATATTGACTTAATGTCTCAAAAATGTTATCCCTGTTATAGATGTTTAAAGTATTTTGGTAATTGTGACACCACAGTGAAGTGGATGATGGTGACATCAATTCCCTAATTGGGAGGGGCTTGATCATTCATTCTGCAACTTAAATGTTCCCAGGTTCTGAGTCATTCACAAAGTATTTGTTCAGCAACTGCTTTATTCCAAACATGGAAGAAGTAGACTTTGTTTTCACAACTGGTTCCCAAACATGCTACATGTAAACCATTCAATATACAGATTAATGGGATAGAAATAAAGGTAGAATGTTAAGGGCCCCAAACAGTGGAAAACTCTAGAAAAGGAGTGAAGTGGGCCTTGTCAGAACAGCACACCACAGTTTGAAGCCAAAGGTGGATGGATATACCTGGGATCAGAGAGGAAAGTGGTTTCACCCTCAGAGACCAGAGCCGAACCTAAAGGTTTCTGAGGCAGCAGGATGGAAAAACTGGGCCACATACGATGAAAGAGCAAGTCCCCTAGGTCCGGCCCTGGAGGGAAGGGTGGGAAGCAGGACAGAGAGCGCCATATGTACTTTGATCCAGAAAGCTTGTTGGCAACCTGTCCAATTCAGAAAAGTGTATTTTTCCTCTGACTTATTACATTCCTACTGTTTTTTTTTTCTTCACCCTTTGCTTTTGGTGTTTATGACCTTTGTTTTCTAGAAGCCACTGGTGAATATTCAAAGAGACATAGGAGTCTCATTGTCTTCAGTTATTTCTGGCGGCAATTACCATTTTCATTTAGGATACCAGAGATTTGGATAGAGATGTGAAAAACCTGAGCAGGTTAAGTTGGGGCTCAACAACGGTGGACACTGTTATTCTGCCCACTTGGATGACTCATTGCAAACAATTTTAACAAAAATCGTACATAAAATCTATACATTTTTCCATCAGAAAGTGCTTACCGGCACTATATGGTAGATGTGACTAATACTTGGCTCTGCAAAGTGAACCAAATGTTAGATAGAGAGCAATTATTTGACTCACAATGTACTAATATAGGGGAAGATATTTTAGGTTTAAAGTTTAGGGTTTGAAAGTCTTTGGTACTTAATTACAAGGAATTAATCTATAGATCTGCCTTGTTCAAGACAGTAGATACTGGCCACATGTGGCTCCTTAAATTTCAACTAATTCAAATTAAATTAAATTAAATTAAATTAAATTAAATTAAATTAAATTAAATTAAATTAAATTAAATTAAATTAAATTAAATTAAATTAAATTAAAATTTTTGTTCCTCAATCACACTAGTGCTCAATAGCCGTATGTGATCAGTGGGGCATTATGGCATAGGACAGGACAAATATAGATGATTTACATCATCACAGAGAATTTAATTGGACAATGCTAGGAAAGATTTTGTTGCAAAGGTATGTCTAGAGAGGAACAATGGTCCAGGACATTTTTATTGTTGTTGTTTCTGCTTTTTAATAAAATTGTCTGAGAGCGAGACTAAAAGAAGAGAAAAACAAACAAACAAACAAACAAACACACGTCATCTTCCCCAGAAATGTAGCACAATTGCTTTCTTCATTCTAATTTTAATGAGGTTGGGTGGCATTGTGAATTTGGAAACTGAAAAGGAAACTTGGAGAAATTAGTTATATTTCAACACTAGCAGCCACGAGCTGGCTTTTTACATGCTTGGCTAAGCTAATGTCCTGACCACGGCAGACAGCATGGTCTTCGGGGACAGCTACAGCTTTAGCCAGACCCACTTGGGTTCAAGTCTAATCGTACTATTCACTATTTGTATTCTTATGGACAAGTTTGTGTTTGACCTCTCTCATCTTGAGTTGAATCATTTTTAAAGGGAAGATAATCATGTCCCTCTGTAACTATTTTGGGGTAGAGTGAATGAAAATGTATATAAAATATTTGGCACATAGTAAAGAGTCAATAAAAAAACAGTTTTTAATTAAGAAGTTTATCTTACTTAAAGAGTAAATGCAAAGCTTCATTTAAAGCTTTTATAAAATATGAGACCATAAACATTTTAGAAAATGTACATAAATATTTACTGGATCTTTGAATGTGAAAGGACCTTTTAAGTTTAAAGGCAATAGAAAACAGAAAACTAATAAATTTGATAACATAACATTTTAAACTTCTTTAAAATAAACCAACTGCACAAACCAAATTAAAAGGCAAACTAGAAACTATATCTTTAACTAATATGACAAACAAAATGTTATTATGCTTAGTTTTTAAAATTATAATAAAAATCTATGATAAAAATCCTAATATAAGAAAATAAACAAAGAATATAACATTGCATAGGAGAAGAAATAAAAATTATTAATAAACAGAAAATATTTTAATGTTAGAAATTTAAAATGTGTAATTTAAAACAACTGAAGATCCTTTTACTTCTCTCTCTCTCTCTCTCTTTCCGCTATAAATGTAGTGATTAAAAAAATAAGTAGGATAGACATTTGAGACAGGCATTCATACTACATTAAAAATAATAATTGTGAGACAGATACATGAATTTTTGATTAGTAAAGCAATCTATTTTTGTTTAGGATATTTACTAATTGCTGATATCTCCTGGTTCCATATCAAGGACTGGAGGACTCCAACCATAGAATTCCTTCCATAGCATAGAAAGATTCCCTGGGGCCTATCATAGTTAGACCATAGGTCTTTTTGCCTTAGGGAAGAGTGGTCCAGCCAAGAAGAACAAGTCAGCTCCTTCCTGCCTGAGGGATTGTGGGAAGGAAAAAGGAATAAAAAGATTATGGAAGTAAACTGTCAGTGTTTTTATTCTCCTGACTCTGGACAAATTTTTGAAGCCGAATTGTGAGGGCAGGAGTTAGGTGATACAGTGGAAACTTTCAGAAAGAAATAAAGGAGCTGGAGATCAGCCAGCAGCGAATGTGGCGCCATGTCCAGTCAGGCCCAGGTATTAGCATTGCCCTGGTAGATGGAATTATCTAGGGCAGTGACCCTGAGGTGGTGGTCCTGGTTGCTAACAGTTTGGTAAGGAGATAAAGGAATTCTTTGAGAGCTAGTGGATCAGAGGTCTCAGAGGCTAGGGCTTTAGGCCAGAAGCAGATGGCCCATACTTCAGCCATAGGTGATGATGTGATATAATAGGTTGGGTTGGAGCATAGCCCTCGGGGATTAAGCCAGATAAAGAATAAAAAGAACTAAACACAGTGTTTGGCACATAGTTTATGTTAGTTACCATAATAACAAGAATAAGGTCAACTATTGTGTGACCATTAAAATGGTCACAAATAATTTTTTATCTTAGGAGAAAATGCTGTGCTATTACATTTGTAAAGAAAGGATGCAAAATGTGTATCTTTAATGTTACACATGGTAAAAAAAAAAGACTAAACTATAGTATTTATAGTGTATCTCTAAGAGGTGAAATTATCATCATGAATCTATCAAAATGTATCTACCCATTTTTTGTTGATGGACATGGAGTATTGTTTTCAGTTTGGAGCTATTATGAATAATGCTACTATGAGCATTCTTGCTCCATGTCTTTTTGTCCACAAGAAAATACTTTTCTGTTGGGTTTGAACTTAGAAGTAGAATATCTGGGTCTTGTAGTATAATATATATGTTCTGCGGCTTTATTATTAATGCCAAACAATTTTCCAAAATGATCGTATGAATTGACACACTCACCAGCAGCTTATGAGAGTTCCCATAGTTGCACATTTTAATGCACACTTGGCGTTATCAGTTATTTCAATCTGGGCTGGTGTGTAGTGGTATCTAAGGATGGTTAATTGCATTAACCTGTTGACTAAGGAGGTTGAGCTCCTTTTCATATGTTGACTGGCCTTTTGTGAGTAATTGTTGAAGTCTCTCACCCATTTTCTCAAGTACTACTTTTATAATCATAAAAATTATCATTTAAACAAAAAGAGGATTAAGTCATTTTCTGCCCTGCCCTTAACCTCAAGCAATCTAACTGAGGGGTAACATCTTAACCAGATCTCCAGAATGGGACCACAAACTTTCAGTAGCAACTGTTTTATCTCCTCCTTTCTGGAGGTGCTTATCATTTTATACATTGTTTATTATTATTTACTGTGCTTATCCTGTCTTCTACCAGATTGTTAAATCTCAAATAGTGGCAACTTTTCTGAATTCCCTTACATGATATACCTAATAGTGTATACTGCACACAAATAAAAGTTTTTTGGATGAACAGAAATGCATGGCTTTGAATCATATTTTGTAGAAACTAAGCATTGGAATACAAAATTCAAATAATCTAGTCTACCCTTTCATTTCAAAGGTGCTAAAATTGAGGTCCAGAGGTCTGAGAATAAATGAGTTATGGGGTAAGACAAGTACCTCTATTTCTAGTCCATCTCTGTTGCCCTTATACCATGCTATATTCTAAGAAATGAGGAGAAGATAAGCAATGAATTATAGGTGCGACTGTCCCTAAATTAACACCACAGAAGCTCTTTCTACTAAATAATTTATATAAATTAGAATAAAACTATTCCAGAGAGGAGACACTTTAACTGTGCCTACACACACACACACACACACACACACACACACAGAGGTATCAACACTTATACTCAATCAGTTTTTGTTATTGTGTTTTTCTGTGTGATGCAGTTTGGGTGCAAAAATGTTTTAGGATCATTATTTTAGAAGAAATGTGTCCTCGTGACAAAAAATGTAAGTACAGAGAAAATAGATTGAAAATTGTGAGAAAATGGCAAACATTGCAGGGACGATTGGATGAATTTCCAGATACTAGGAAATGTTCTAAAAGGCAAAGAGTGAATCATACAAATTGAAAAAAATGGTACATATGCGCACTCCTTGATAATCAGTAATAGAGTGAATAAGGAACTGATGAAATGTAAGTGTATATATTGGGTTTAGTCAAGCACAGCAAATGTGCACTTCAGCTATGTTCTTGAGTTCATGCCTAAGATCCAATGACATCTCTAAATACAGCTAAATGAAGCAAGAAGTGAAGGACTTCACAGCCACACCAAGAAGCCATCTCCCAGAGTATCCTAAAAACCATTCAGACTCCAGCAGACCTTGCCTCCTGCCTGGATAAGAAAGTGAAAGATTTAGCAAAACATTCCTGGAACCCACTGGAGGGGATCAGAACATGGCACCCCCAAAATGCCACTTTGGCATAATGATTATTTTGAGCTCAAGGCAACTGAGAAATAGCAGATGCTAGAAGACCTCTCTGCCCTCTTCCTTTCTGTGCAAAAGCCAGACATAAATTTCCCATGAGAAAGATACTCTCCCAGTACCAGAAAGAAGAGAACATTCTTATCACTGAAGATGGAGAGTTAATGATGAGTCAAGTCTGCACAAACAAATCTTACTAGAATAACCTTATCTTCCATTAGTTTCCCTCCTATATCTCCTAGTCACTTTCCCATAAATTTACCACCCCTAGAAGCCCAAATATCTTTCCTTTGTCCAGTCACTTCTCCACAATTTATTGCCCTTTGTTAAAATGGTATATCAGCCCCCAAGTCTAACTGCTCCTCTGGGAGTTTTCGTTTCTTTTCTATAAATTACCCTCCCCCCATGTCACATAAAAATATTAACATCAGATAATATTGTATCTGTTTCTCTTGTAAATCTGTCTTTTGTCATGTCGGAGAGGAAAACTTCTGTAGTTTCTTTGGGTCTCTGGCTGAGCCTAAGAATTAAACCGACATAAGACAAATTAACAGGAAAAGAGCATACACGTTTTATTAAATTTTCGCACATACGTGGAAACTTTCATGAGGATAAAGACTCAAAGAAGTTACCAAAGCAGGAAGCTTTTATACTTTTTAGACAAAGAAACAATAAATCTGTGAAAGCTTAACATGACAAAGGGGTTTGGGATGGGAAATAAATGGAGAAGGATTGAGGAAGGTAAGGGTAGTTCAACAAGGTTTGTTGGTACAGATTTCTCATTCCCCAATTCTCCATCTCTGGCGATAAGAATAGCTTTCTTCTTCCTGAAAGGACAGCTTTCACATGGGAGTTTTATCTTCTTTTAGGAAGAGAAAGGAGAATCAAAGTGTTCTTTTGTACCTGCTGTTTCTTAAGTACCTATAATTCAAAATAAGCAGTATGCCAAATAGCATGTTTTGGGATGACATATTCTCGTTTCCTTCAGTCAGTTTAATTCACAGCCATCAGGAGAAGGACTTAAAAGGGTAGAAGAAAAGCTTTTCTCCCCTATACCGTATAATGCCCTCCAGGAATTTCGGTTTTGAAGATAGACAGGTCAAGTCATCCTCCTCTTCTCTTAAATTCTGTAATGTCATAGACAATTTAGCGGGGATTTTTTCCAAGGTTGGAATGTTCCTATGATTCCTGTGTTGGACCCATCAGGCCACCCATTTAAAGCATGGAAACTACATACACAATAACTTAAGGTTAACTTAAGAGAAGTCTAGAATGCAGCTTCAATAACTTTAAGCTTAAGCATGCTAAAAATGTGACAGAGGTTTTCATAAAGTTAACACTTTTGGGATTTGCATAACGAAATGTAGTTGCTAAGGGGCTTCACAGAACTAAAAGCTTTCAGAGCAATCCTCCCTGAGATGTGCAACTTTGGAATGTGGATTATTTTGAGCTGAAGGCAATTGAGATCTCGTGGGCTCAAGAAAAATATTACCTCTTCCTTAAAGAATTTAAATTTGGGGTTTGCCCATAATAAGAATTATCACCAGAAATAGCTTTTTATGACCTATCTATAGGGCAGAGCAAACTTCTAATTACTGAACATCTGCTCTTCTTATTGTCCTGTGAATTATCCCCTTCCTCTCTACAGCCGCAGGGCATCTTACATCATTCCTTAGCTCAGGATGTCATATATCCCTTATTTTACCTTTCTATCTCTGAATCTCTTGTGTATTGGGGTATCTGACTCTCTCAAGTATGGGGTTTCCCTATGTATGTATGCAATTAAATTTGGTTATTTCCTCTTGCTACTCTGTCTCCTATTGATTTAATTATTAGACAAGCCAAAAGAACCGAGAAAGGTAGAGTAAAATTTCTTTCTCTCCCACAGAACATTGGGAAAATCATCAAGTGAGAGATTTTTCTCAATAGATCTTCATTTTAGTCAAAGCTGGTTTATTTTAGAAAAAATGATGGCTGATGCAACCAAACATATTCAAGTAAGGAGAAAACTAGTATGTCAAATTCTAAAACACAAAAGAAATCATTCTCGCTTTTATATGGTGGAAATATATTGAGAAGTGAGACAACATTAAACACCTTCTGGTCTCTTTTTACTTAGAAGCAACAGGATTAATGAGTAAACTTTTGAAACCTAACCTGTTTGTGAATAAAGAAACTCCTGGATTGGAAAGTTTTGCAAATGCTTTCCCAACTCGTATAACAAACTAGTTTCTCATAGCCATGACTTAAGAGACTGAGTCTTATGATTCTTTGTCCTTCCTAAAGTACTAGAAAGATAGCAGATCTTTGATACATACTTATTTGCTGACAGCATGAAAGAAATAGTCCTTTACAGCTTGGAAGGAAATCGCCACAGAACAAAGACAGCACTCATTCTCAAATACACTTAAAGTACAGAATGTTCAAGCAGAGGGGTGAAAGTACATTAGGTTGGTTTTCAGTTCCTAAATTATCTTGCTCCAAAAGCTATGTGTGTGTGTGTTTCTCGTTAATTAGTACAGGAAAGACACAAAGTTTTGAATGTAGCAGGAAATAAACTTAAAAAATTTTTTTTTTTATTTGATCGTTCCCAGGCTTTAAGTCGAGAATTTTCCAGGATGAAGTCACCTTCATGCTGTGGTCTACAGCTGTACAAAGTCTGAAGTGCGCTCTTTGACCAAACTTATTAATCTTTTTTTCCCCAAAGATCCTTCGGGGGGATTTAATGAAACTTTAAATTTCCCTCAAGATAGGGAAATACAGGACAAACTGGAGATGCCCAAATCTTTGATTAAAAGAACAGATTTTATTGTGACTTGCTCTTCTCAAACATTTCTTCAACCCAACCAGAAAAAAAGAAGAGGATGAAAGAATAATGAGGCTGCTGCTAACCCAACCCTGGTTTCTTCTTGTTTCTGGAAACAAACAAACAAACAAAACAACAACACGAAAATACAAGATTTAGAAAGCTGCAGCCTCAACTACCAAACTACTGACTCTCAGCCATTCTGTGAAAGTCAAAGCCTTTCTTCCATCTATAGTTCTTCTTCTGTCCCTTCCTGCTCCCTGCGGAGCAAAAGGTGTGTATGTGTGTGTATTTTCCTTACTTTTTTTTAACTAAAGGAGCGGTTTTCAACCTGGTATGATTTTGCCCTAGTTCCCACCAAATATTTGGCAATGTCTGGAGACATGTTTGATTGTTATGACTGGGTGTTACTACTGGCCTCTAGTGGGTAGAGGGAAGGGATGCTGCTCAACATCCTACAATGCACAGAACAGCTCCCACACAGAGAGTTACATGCCCTAAAATGTCAATATTTCTAAGGCTGAGCAACCCTGATCTAAAGGATTAAATATAGAGTCCTTAATAGTCATAGAACAATATGGAGATGCCTCAGTTAAAGAATAGTTAGAAACTACAAGTTGTTTCTGGTGAAACAACAGCAAGATAGTGAGATACATGGGCTACCTGAGCTCACAGTCTGAACTCATCCACTCAGCAGCAAGGCATCATTAACAAATTACTTAACTTCTCTGTACCTCTTGGGAAAATATACTATAAAAATAAAATCCCCTCCCCCCCCACCAAGAAAACCTTACTACAGAGGTGAAATAGAAAGAAAACAATTTTATTATTGAGTAAACATTAAACTAAAATATGACACACATCGCAGGCAACCTGCTAAAGGGATTGCAAAGACAGAAAGAAATCTCACTTTTTCACATAGCTAAGGAGATCCAATCTGTTACATTATGTGGATTTTGTGATTTGTAATCAGGTGACCAGTAAGCCTATCTCTTCTTAGGACACTGGGAATTGGGCATTATCTTCCTTGATGATAACTTTTCAAAAAGATGGCTCTTGAGGAAACATTTCTGAATTGTGAAACTGTTCAGAGATTTATTTAGCCATTAAAAAGATTTACATACCTTTGCAAAGGACAAAGAAACAAAGTCTGGAAGAAAGAAGAGAGGTACATTCTCTTCCCTTGTATTCAAGGGGGGAAATTAAGCCTCTTATTTTTAATTTGTATTTGCCCTTCAATACCACTAGTTACTCATCTATAAAAAGAGGTTAATAATAATAGTATTCACTTCATAGAGCTGTACTAAGGATTATATGAGCTAAAACATGTATAAGGTTGTGAAATTAATTTAAAAAGGAAACCATTTTATCGAGGTGGCTGTAAGGCCATGGGACCTATGGCCTAGTAAGAAAACCCAAGTCTAAGCCTGTAAATGCCTCAAGTTTACAAGATCAAAAAGCTAAGAACAACCAACCACAAATAGGCTAATAAGGCTTTAAGCTGTACCAATCAATAATTTTCTTTCTCTGTTTCCATTCCTTTTCTCTATACAGTTGTGGGCCGCTTAATGACGGGGATACAGTCTGAGAAATGCGTCCTCAGGTGATTTTGTCATTGTGCAAACATCACAGAGCGCACTTACAAAAACCTAGATGGTCTAGCCTGTTGCTCCTTGGCTACAAGCCTATACGGCATGTCACCATACAAAACAACACATGATTAAATCAAGCACAAGAGAAACTGACGTAATCAATAGATGTAGTAAACACTAGCTGTATGAGGCTACTGCTGGCATAACACTGCATACTGTTTTATAGAATTTTTTTTTACTAAAAGAAAGAGTATACTCTAAAATAATGATAAAAGATATAGTATGGTAAATACATAAACCAGTGTGTTTATATATTATATATATACATATAAGTATATATAGTAAATCCATAAACCAAGATACAGTCATTCATTATCATTATCAAGTATCATATACTGCACATATGTGCGATACTTTTATCTGACTGGCAGGACAGTAGGTTTCTTTATACACGCGTCATCACAAACATGTGAGTAATGCGTTGTGTTATGATGTTATGACAGCTATGATATCACAGGGAATTTTTCCATCATAATCTCATGGGATCACTGTCATACATGCGGTCCGTCTTTGACCAAAATGTTGTTGTTATTCAGCACATGACTGTAAGTCTTTCCCCAGCTCCAGTCAGGCGAGTGCTCCTAACCACTTCTGGTTTGGTGCTGACCAAATGGAATTGATTATTGCTCAAATAAACTCTTAAATTTTTAAAATATGTCTCAGTTTATTCTTTAAAAAATTTAGACCAGTGTTTGGTACTCATTAAATGTTTACCACTTTAAAGTCTCGTGATAGGCAGAATTTTAAGGTGGCTCCCAAATTCCTGCCCCTGGTTTATACTCCCTGTATAATTCTCTCCCCTTGAATATATAAGTAGGACCTTTACCATGTAGATATGTCACTCTTGTGATGAAGTTACTTATCAGTTGATAAGTAACTTTGAGTTCATTAAAAGGGAGATTATCTAGTGGGCCTGACTGAATGATATGGGCCCTTTACATCTGGGTCTAGAAGTTAGAGACAGAAAAAATTGGAGTGATTTGAAGAGGAAGAGGGCCTATGAAGGGAGCCACATGGCAAGGAACTGTAGACAGCCTCTAGGAACTGAGAGTGTTTTGGTAGATAGCTAGCAAGAAAACAGGGGCCTCAGTCCTACGATCGCAAGAAATTCTGCCAACAAACACATGTGCTTGGACGAGGACCCTGAGCTCCAGAAAGGAACATAGCTTGGCCAGTGCCTTTATTTCAATTTTCTGAAACCCTAAGCAGAGGACTGACTGAGCTCAGCTGGTCCTGGATTTCTGACCCATAGAAACTGTAGAGATAATAAACAGTTGTTGTTTTAAGCCACAAATTTTGTGGTAATTTGTTGTGAGCAATAGGAAACTAATACAGGCCTCAAAAAAAAAAAGAAAAGAAAAGATGACATTTTTTCTGTTATGTCACCACCAACTAAGTGTCAATGGAAGGACCTGGCCCGGAGGGTCAACTCAGTCATAGCCTATATGTAAGCAACACCTAAAGTCTTTTTTGCAACAGGAAAACCTGTCAAAAAATACACTAAACAAACCAACAGGGTGTGAGACTAGGAGAGTCCCTTCAGCTCAATTTCCCTTCTGTAAAGTTAGTAAGTTGAGCCAGATAGTAACTAGGCTGTTCTGTTTACTGCTGTTCTGAATTCTCTTAGGATCCCAAACAATGAGAGTAGAGGTGGCTTTGTTTTAGAGACCATTTCGTAGCTGAGCAAACTGGACTGAACAATTTAGTTCCCCTTTAACAGACACGTTAGGGTGTTCCTGAGAGTGTAGACAGGGATTCATCTTAGGTAAGCCTCCAAACATTTAGTGGGTCTGGCTCAAAAAATACCTTGTTGATAGATACTTTTACTTTTAGAAGTTTAAATCACTTGAAATACATGTAATTAATCTTTGATTTATCCTTAAAGAATAAAGAGGGGCTGGCTTTACCTGAGAGTTCAGGAAAGCTACTCACATGTCCAGGAACACACTCAGGTGCCAGCTCACTCTCAACAGAGATGAGCCTTGCACTAAGTTCTTTGGTTTCAATGCGACTATGAGCCTCTCCAGGAGCATGTTAAAATAAAGACGCCCTATTCTCCACCAGGTTCTCCCAGAGGTTCTGACTGGGAAGGTGCTGGGATGTGCCCCAGGAATTTGCGCTTCTAGCAAACACTTGTAATGATTCTGAAAGCAGGTGGTCTATGGGCCGAACTATGAAAAACTTGAGGCTTGAAACAAGTATCCCAAAGAGTAAATTAGAGATGAGTTGGAGTACCAAGAAGCAGAATTCAACTCCTGTGACTGAATTAAGAAATTTCAGTGAAGAAATTGTGAGTGCATGGGCAGATTTAAGGGAAATAATAGGGTTGGTTAAAGCACTCGGGGACTGGCGACAGAGGGAAGCCATCACTACCCACAAGACTGGAGGAGCAAGGGGCGTCAAGTTGTGTCATTAAATCTCATTGAGCAATGGGCTGAAGAGGATGTCCATAGCAGAAGCTGTAGGCAAGAAGGGGCGCAGCAAATGCCAGAGACTCTGCATGGAAGGAAGGAGAGCACAGAGAGGGAGAACAGGGGTGTCTTTTGTGGTGGAATCCAATTGGAAAACAGCTAGCAAGAATCCTCAACATGTTCCCTCCCAAGGGCTTCAAGGGCACTGACCAGGGCAGAGAAAGGCAGTAAATGGATGGAGGGTGGCATTGAAAACTAATCAGTACATTTCATTTCTGTATTTATTTCTGTATTTATTTATTTATCCCTTCTTTAACCCCCCCACTCACCCACCCATCCACTTCCACCCCCGACCTATGGATATTGCTGTTTCCCTTTTAAGAACTGGATCTCTGCAGGCGGGACATCTCCCCCTACATGCTCGCAAAGTGCATCCTGGCCTGGCGCCCCCAGCGCCCCTGGAGTATGGTCCGTGGCTCAACCTGGGGCGCAAACCCAGGACCTTCTGTGTATAAAGCAGACATGGAGCCACCCCCCAAAATAATCAGTACGTTTTAAATCTCAAGTCCAAAAACTCCAACATGAAGAATTTCTGGGCAAGAGTGAGTAGACCAAGAGGGAAACAATAATTACTACTAAGAGAATCAGTTATGCAGACGTTTTAGACCAGGTGTCTGCGACTCAGAATGAGGATGTGGTGGAGGTAAGAAAGAATATGAGAAGAAAAGAAACAATAAGGCAGGGCTCTGGTGCTTGGCACCTAACAGTTTAATCTGTTACTGTCAGCACTGAAAACAATAAGAATTACACCTGAGTGTACTGTAGCAGCCTTCCAAAGACATTCAGGCTGAATAGCATCAGCTCTTCAGAGTACCAACCCAATGTCTTTCTTTGCTAACAGCATTGTCGAAGCTCACTGCTGCCCTCTGCATAAAACACATCAATGTAGCTAACACTTAGAGCACGCATCATAAACTGCCCTGTCATGGTTAATGATTAAGCATCTATTTCTCACACTAGATTATGACCACTGTTCAAAGAACAACCAAATTTAAAAAAAAAAAACAAAAAACTATGTAACTGAACTATATATATATAAGCTCATGGTACAGCTGAGCTATACAGAGAAAAAGGAATTTCTTTATCTTTTGTTTAGCTAAATTAGCTCTCCTCCCAAGTCCCCACCCATTGGTAAGTGGGAGAAAAGTTAATGTTCAATCTGAGTTGATGCTTCAGTAATTTAAATAGTCCTTTAGGTTATCTTAAGTCATTATTGGATAAAGCTGCTCAGTGGCTCAGTTAGCCTGGCCTTACCCTTCAACCTAGTTGAAATGGTAGAATTTAGGTACAGGCATGGAAAAGGGTATGGCTTACTTGTTCTTTACTGTGCCAGTCGAATCTGGACAGGCCCTGGCCTCATAAGCAGTCACAGTTGCACTGGCAGGAATCTGCACATTTTCTGTAGGCGGCCTCTTGTCCAGGAAGCCCTGTTTTCATTTGGAGCAAAAGTCAGAAGCTGGCAAACCCTGGCTCCAGCAGTGTTCTTGAAAAGAAATTGCTATGCATTTCATGCTCACTGACTTTGCTCTCTTCAACTCTTATGAGTTATAGACATCTGAGTTACTGTTGTTTGCTCTTCAACTCTTTGGCCTGCTTATCCACCTGCAGCTTTTGCCATGGAGTGATCTTGCTTTGTCACAGCAGACCTCAGGCATGTCCTCTGGCTCACGACTCATCATTCTGTGCAGCAAGAGAAACAAAGGAGGTTCCAAATTGCCAGTGTCAGGGAGAAAAAAAAACTTTGCTCTACCCTCAGGGTTCTTTTGGCTAGTTTAATAATCATGAGACAGATTAGCAAAAGAAAATAACCAAATTTAATACCTACGTATGTATGGGAACCCCGCATACATGAGAGAGCCAGGTACCCCACATACATAAGAGGTTCAAAGACAGAAAGGGGACATGGGTATACAAGACATTCCGAGATAAGGCTGAGGTAAGGTGCCCTGAGGGCTTCAAAGTGTCATTGTAGGATGATAAGAAGAACAGGTGTTTAGTAAATAGAAGTTTGTCCTGCCCTACAGACAGGTCAAAAGAGATTATCTCTGATAATTTCCCACTATGGGCGAGGTCCTAATTTAAGTTCTTCCACATAGTCAAGGAAGGGGTATATGTTTCTCCTAAGCCTGCAGCTAAAGTTGCCTTTAACTCAAAACAATCAGCAGACCATAGAAGCATATCTTGGGGTGACTAGCTTTGAACCCCTATACTAGCTAGACCTTTCCTATCTGCTCATGTCCTTCCACTCTTGTAAGCAGCTAGATGATCACTTATTGGCTTGAGTCCTCTGTACTGTAACCTTCTCCCTAAGATCCAAATGGGCAAGTTGGGCAGCCACTTCCCCCGAATGACTCCTTCAATTTATCTACAGTATATACAGTCAATCTTCATCATTTACAGATTTCAGATTTTTAAGTTTGCCTATTCAAACCCAAAGTTTTTTTAATCCCAAAACCAACAGTCTTGCACTTTCAAGGTCATTCATGAACATAGGCCGTGGCAAAAAAATTGAGTTGCCCATTGTGCATGTTCCCAGCTGAGGTCAAAGAAGGTGACCCTCTGCTTTCTTGCTTCAGCACTCATACTGTAAACAAGAGTTTATTTCATGGTCTATTTAGTGTCAGTTTTTCAGGTTTTTGTGTTTTGGTGATTTTGCTGTTTAAAATGTACCCCAAATGTAGTGCTGAGGTGCTGCGTGGTGCTCCTTAGAGCAGGAAGGCTGTGAAGCACCTTGTGGGGAAAATACATGTGATATGAACTGGATGTTTGTGCCCTTCAAAACTCATATGTAGAAAGCTTAACTTCCTGTGTTGCTGTACTCAAAGATGGGGCATGTGAGAAGGTCATCGAGGTCAAATGAGGTCTTACATGTGGGGTCCTGATTAATGTTATAAGAAGAGATAAGATCTCCCCCCCACCACCGCTACTACTCCATTCACAGAAAAGGCTACATGAGGACAAAGTGACCATCAAAAAGCCAGGAAGAAACTTGCTGTAACCTTGGTCTTGGATTTTCAACCACCAGAACTGAAAAAATAAATTTCTATTGTTTAAGCCATGCAATCTGTGGTATTTCATTATGGCAGCCTGAGCAGACTAAGACAACACATGTTAGGTGAGCTTTCTTCAAGCATATGTTACAGAGCTGTTGACCGTGAGTTCAATGCTAATGAATCAACAATATCTATTAAATAAAGTATTTGAAAACAGATACACACATAAAACAGGTTATTAGTCATTGGTTAATGAAACTGAAACTTCTTCTCTGTGAAAGACACTGACAAGAAAATAAGAAGACAAGCCACAGAATGAGAGAAAATATTTGCAAAAGACATATCTAATAAAGAACTGTTATCTGAAATATACAAAGAACTCATAACTCGGCAATGAGAAAATGGACAACTTGATCGAAAAAAAAAAAAAATGGCAAAAGAACTGAACAGACACCTCACCAAAGAAGACATACGGATGGCAAATAAACATATGAACAGATGCGCTCCATATCATATGTCATTAAGAAAATACAAATTGAAACAACGATGAGATACCAACACATACCTATTAGAATAGCCCAAATCCAGAATACTGACATCAAACGCTGGTGAGGATATGGAGCAACAGAAACTTTCATTCATTAATGGTGGGAATGCAAAATGGAGCAGTGTTTTAAGAGACAGTTTGGCAGTTCCTTACAAAACTAAACATATTCTTATCACATGATCTAGCAGTCACACTTCTTGGTATTTATTCACATGAGATGAAAGATTATGTGCACACAAAAATCTGATCATGGATATTTTTACAGCAGCTTTATTATAATTGTCAAAACTTGGAAGCAACCAAGATGTCCCTCAGTACATGAACAGATATAGTTCCATTCTAGGCCAAAAGCCAGGAAGGGACAAATAGGACACTCATCTGACTATCAACCTCTTGTACCCTCTTCCTCCTTTTCTTCTTCTTCCCACTTTTCTGGGGGCAGAAAGAGACAGTCTCCCTTCCCCACCACACAGACGGGCTTCCACTAATCTACTTCCTGTTCTTGAAGTACCTTCTGTAAAACTCTGGGATTTAGTTGGCCAGGCAGGCTCATTCCTAAGCTAAAAGGTAAAGACATGGGGACGATCTTTTCTCTATATCAGGCAAGTTTGTGAAGCTAATGTTATGCTTCGAAATCCTTTGTGGATTGCCAGAAGGTGATTATTATCTTCTCTCTCTTTGAATTCTTTCTCTAGCAATCTCCTTAATTGTCTTCCCACACCACCTTCCACCTTCCTCACCTCTAGACATTCCAGGCCAATGAGGAAAGAGAGCTGATGTACTTGTAATGCAAAAAGAGCAACGTTCATTAATCATCTGTAACAAGTTGTCCTCATTTTCCCTAAAAGCCTTGTAGCACCAAGCTCTGCACCTTGAATATGACAGGTGCCCAGGAAGGGCCTGCGCTTGAGTCAGAAGTTGTCAAGTAAGAACTGCCCTATGGCGGCCACGCCTCCAAACTGCAGACATTGATTTATATCTTTCCCCCTTCCTTCTTCCTCCTTCAATGATCACACCTAGTGTTCTTATAGCCAAATATTCCTTTAAGGATAAAATCTCCCAAATACACAGTCATCTTGGCAACACCTTTTCTATCCTGTTCTTGAGCCCTCTTGAACTACCACCTCTCAAGGAACCACATAATTTTTGAGTTTTCATCAAATATCTTCACATCCTTTCATGATGTAGGCAGCACCTAGGGAAGTGCTCCCACCAACTTGACATGAGACTGCACTCTTTGAGTTAAATCAAGCAATCTGCACACCAGACCAGCACACCCATAGAGAGTAAGCCTACTGAACGACTGTTGGTAAACTTAAGGGAAAATGGTCACGATAGTTAAAGAAAAAAGAAGCATCCGCTAGGAAAGGAATTCATCAGCAATAGACACAGAGAAAAAGGAGACCCACAAAGGCATGTGTCCAAGAAGAAGGGACTCTTTCGGTGATTATGTATTTGATCTGTCTGGCAAGTCCATCTTGAATATAGAGATGGACATAACAGGCCATCAGAACAGTGCCATTGCCCTGATTACTTTTGTTGTCCGAAAGGAAATAGTGGGCCACCATAAATACAAGATTCTAAATTAGCATTCTAGCCTCATATATCATTCTTTTCCGGGCTTCAAATGAGTCAGCATCTCAAGTCTGGTCAACTCTGGGACACTTCAAAGATCATTTCTGCACCTACAAGATTATGAACCAGATATGGGGAAGTGGTAAATTCTCCAAGTAAATGTTGATATTGTAGGGTCTGTGTGGGAACAGCCAGTCTCCACATCACTCTCTAAAGCTTCTGCACCCTACTTAAGCTTGTTGGGGTTAAACATTTCTTGGGTAATGCTAATATTTCCTTTGCCAGATGATGGTATTGCTTCTTGCCGCCAGTCTGGTTGGAAATACCCTGGGGGCCTTGTTATCCCACAATACCCGACACTTCTGCTTCTGGTGAGACAAAGCTTTCAAGAGTAGTATTTGTAAAACATAGAGTAAATTCATTAAAAAATTACCAATACTTTTACAACTTGAGGAAAAAGTTTCTGGGGTATTTGGGTTCATGGGGAACTTCAGCCCCACTTCCATCCCCCGCTGCCAGCTTTCCTATCTAGATCACATTGCGGGCTACAAGCATGCTAGCAATGTGGGATTTCTTTCCTAAGTTTTGTCGTATCACCTTGTATCAAACAGAAGTGATATTAGTCTAAGGAGTGGACTGAAGTTGTTTCACTTTGCAAGTTAGCTGAAGCTACCAAGTCTACCATCAAATTAAACCTATAAATGAGTTTTAAAAATGTCCAGGATCTTGGTTGACTGCCTTGGCCATTTTCTAGCAACTTAACTTCTGGGCATGTAGCAGTGCCCTTCCTGAGTGTTTTACTCTGGTGTCATGAGGACACCTGTATAGAAAGCAGCCTGTTTTCAATCCTGAAGAACAGTGCGTAATAGCAAAGTAGTGGCAACAGTTAGTCACATATATCTTAGGCAGGATTTGGTTTGGAATGTGATTCTGACCCTATAACAAGCCATCAATCCTGTGGGGTTCTTCATTTGTTATATGACTCAAATCACCCTTATTCTTGATAAGATGGCTCTCAGGTTGGGACGTTCAGTCTTTCTGCCCAGAGATTATAGCTGGCCTGTTTTTTGTTTTATACTGGAAGTTGGAACCCTATTACTTGGATTTCCTTCTGTGATCTAGATAAAAATCCAATGTCATGAAAGTTTTGAAGATCATTATCATGGCTTAATTTTATCTGCTTATTAACTGACTGTAAGCTCTTGTATTTTTATAAACAAAAAGTGACATTTTTAAGAATATTATATGACAGATCCTAGGTAGGAAATTTAACATGGTCTGGAAGCATTTTAATAATGGATATTTGATGTGCTCAAACGCATATTTATGTGGGCCAACACTAGCTTCTGGTTAATTAAGAAGTTATACCTTATCGATCTCTTAGTCACCTAAATGAGAAGTTGGCACGTGGAGCAACTTCTTTTGTTCTGGACTTGTTCTTTGTTCTTTTGTTCTCGCTGCCAATATTACCATTTCAAATTATGAAGAGATCCAAGTGTTCTACCAGTTACCAGTGCTCCCAAAGATGGAGGTTAGAGTGGGGTCCCCTCCTCTCTCCATCCACTCTCCACTCCCATAGTTGCCCAGAACCCAATCAGAGCTCACCGTCGGGCTAATGTTAGAAGACTCTTATTTGAACATAGTGGCGATATCAATGCATATCTTATTTTTAAGAAAAATTTTAACATCCTTAGGGGAAAAAATGGCTGACAATACTCCATTATGTTAAGTTCTCAGTGGCTGCCACCTCCAATACAATTAATGTTAATTTTCGGGGATAAGAAAACCCTCTTGTAATGTACCTAGTATACTATGCAGAGAGGGGAAATATTTCTTGCCTTATAAAATATGATATTTGGTTATTCTTAGTTTACTTAGCTATAAAAGTTATTTCTGTAAACGCTGGGAATTTACGTTTTTGAAAAATGGTACCTATTTAATCAGATTATAAAATAAGACTAATATTATAATTTTTATATTTAATATTCATTGTCAGATGTTCCCTAAAGATTGAGTAATTTTATGCTTGATTTACTAAAAAAATCAAACTTTACGAAGGCAATACAAGAAATTTTTAGAAGGTGAAAATATTTTCAAAACACACATGATTTTCATCCAATATATTGTTCTGACAAATGAAACAGCTTACATGTTTTCCAAGCTGAAGAATTAGCCAACAATATAAGTGAGCAAAACAATACAAGATATTTTCTTTGATAGGTAGATTTAAATTTTTTATTTCTGAATTTTGGTTCAATTAAGAACTTGATTAACATCTTTTCTCCAGCATTTCTGAGAGCAAAATAAATTCTGCTGCAACAACAACAAAAAAAATGAATTTAGGTTTTAGATTACACTTTAGAGTCTTGAGTTTTTAGACCCAACGTGTAGGTTATTTGTCTGCCCTCTGTACCCAGTCTCAAAAAGGACATGTGGGAGGAAGTTGGGAATTAATAAAAGGGACTGAATTTGATGAGTCAGAGGCTCAGAAGTTAAGTTCAGATCCCCAGTAGAAAGCTGTAGTCTGGCCTGGGGCACACACCTCTTCATGGAGATCTCTGTATTGTTGTCTGGCTGAGTGATGAGTACCCTGCCCACCTTGGACTCAGCCTCAGGCAGGGAGACCAGTGTTTCTCATATGTCACAATGATACTCCAAAACTTGAAACTTGAAAAAAAAAGCAACTAGTAGCTTTTTGTTTGTTTGTTTGTTTGTTTGGAGACCATTATTGAATGTTAGTATTAGGTATGATCAATTTGAATGATAAAATTTTGTGGATCAAAGGATGAGGAGATGTTTATCCTAGCTTAATACTTAATCTCTATGTAAGTGTCATCTTAGGCAAACAAGATGTTCTGTGATTTCTGCCAAATTCAGTTGTTTATAAGAAGCAGCTCATGTGAATCTAACCATGGAATATCACACACAACCCTTAAAAGAAGTGGCTGGTGAAGAAGTATTTAAGGAGAAGTGGTTAGGTAGCTTCTGGACTGTACAAACAGTGTTACATAGAAGAATGAACAGAAGCTAAACAGAAAGGACGTTGGTGAGGCAGACCCCATGACAGTTTCTACAGTCTGCACATGCCTGCAGCAGCAGAGGGCATGAACCAGCTTCCAGTCCTGGAGGAAGCCCAGCCCAGATCACTGCCTTTGGAAGGGATACTGCCAGGTAGATTCTGCCTATCCTACCCCTTGGCTCTGTTTGCTGAGAAAGAGGTATTAGCCTGGCAGAAATGACCAATGAAATGAAACAAAGCCTGTTATCTTTTGCTTTGGGTCCAAGACTCAAAGAAAGCAGGGACATCTTTCAAAGTCGGATACTGTATGGGCACCATCTGGGACAATTTTCATGGTCCCACCACTCTCCACTGTGGCTTCTGGTTGTTAGTGGCAGCCCCACATCCTCTCAGGCCTCAGGGTGTGGAGGAACTGCCAGATGCTGTAACTAGTTCAGACTGGGTCTGAATTCCCCCAGGAAGTAAAGCATGGTGTGTGTGTGTGTGTGTGCGTGTGTGTGTGTATGTGTGGTGTGTATTATTGTGTGTTTTAGGGGAAGGGTGTGGAAGAGGCCACTATCACCCATCTACGAGCCTGAAAGCCCTAGTTCCTGGGGAAAACCCCTGAGGAAGTAGATGGCTTACTGTTTGGGAACTTGGACAGAGAAACACTCACTTTGCAGTTAAGCATAAGCTGTTATGTATGGACAGAAAATGTGCTTTCTGTCAACTTTGTATTTGTCAAGGTGTTTAATACAGAGAACACAGAAAGCTGTAGTTTTCCTTATTGTTGACTGAATTTTTCTGTTGTAAATGTGTATATGATGAAGATTCTGCCTGTTGGAAAATAAGCACTTAGAAGAGTAAGTGAAAGAAGGCAATGTGAAAGAAAAGGTACTTCCTTTGGGGCAGAACGGTGGGAGGCAGGAAGATGAACCATCCATCTTCTACCATTATCACTACCACCATCACTACACACACACACACACACACACACACACACACACACACACACACACACACCTATACTCTTCCACACAAATAGGAACACAAACATGCATCATTGTAAAAATGTCCACTTCCCCTACACCACCATCAACACTCTTAGTTCACAAGAACCCAGAGTTACAAGACCATACCATTCAAACTCACAGTTTAGCATTCCACAAGTTTAGTATGTATTTTATTTGTGGTAAATGCACACATGTTAAATTTGATGAGTTTTGACAAATATAGACATCCAAGTAATCACCATATCAAATATAGGTCATTTCTATCACCTTAAAAAGTTTTCTATGCTCTTTTAGAGTCAACCTCTCCACCTCACCCTAGGCATCAGACAGTTACTGGTCTACTTTCAGACAATATAGATCAGATTTGCCTAACCTAGATTTTTATAGAAATAAAATTATACCGTATGTACCTTTTTGTGTCTGACTTCTTTCATACAGCATAATGGTTTCGAAATGTTAAGATCTATGTTGCTGTATAAATTAGTAGTTTATTTATTTTTTATTGCAAAGTAATATTCCACTGAATGAATATACCACAATTATTTATCTATGCACCTCTTGATGAACTTTTGTGTTGTTTTCAGTTTGGGGCTATTACGATTAAAACTTATATGAACATTAGTGTACCAATCTTTATGTGGACATATGTTGCTGGGTCACTTGATTTCACTGATTTTTCTCTGTTGTTTAGCATTTTCTATTGCATTAATTTCTGCACTTTATGATTTCATTCCTTCTAATTACTTTTGGTTCAATTTTTCTTATTTTTCTAGCTCTTAACATGAAAATTTTGATAGTTGAACTTGAGAATGTTCTCATTCCCAGCTCCCCAGCTTCATTGAGATATCATTGACACATAACATTGTAAGTTTAAGGTATATAATGTGATGATTAAATACATGTATGCATTGCAAGAATCTTCTTATTTTCTAATGTAAGCATATAAAACTACAAATTTTCCTTTAAGGACTACTTTGACTTCATGTCACAAATTTTCATATATGGGCAGTCCTTGCTTTACATGGTAGTAAAAGACCATAAAAATGACCATGCAGACTAAAATTATGCAAAGCAACCTTCATTAATCAATGGAAAAATTAAAACTGTTCCATGACCTTTACGAATTTCTGTCATGATATTAAAATAGGAAAAAAATAGTAAAACTAATATTTATTTAGTATACTGTAATTTGAACCATTAGAAATATTAAAGTGTTTCTAATGAAACGCTGAGAATTAAAGTGTTTTACTCCTTTGTAAAAACTTAGAGAATGGATAGAGTTTCAGTTTGGGAAAATGAAAACTTCTGGAGATGGATGATGGCTGCACAACCATGTGAATGTACTTAATGCCACTGTATTATACACTTAAAAATGTTACAATGGTAAATTTTTATATTATGTGTATATTACCACAATTGAAAAATAAGTCCATCAGGAGCAGTTTGAACTGTGCTTGCTGTCCCCTCATTGTACAATTTATATTATGGAGTGAGTGCCTTTTCTATGCCTCTGTGAATTGTCATACTCAGACCTAAGTGTGTATTTTTCCAACATTTTATCCTTTTCCTATCCAATGAAATAACTGAGCTTTCCTTTGGTGTAAAGTTTTTATTTTTAATTTGTTTATTTAATTAGTTTCAAGTATACAGTACATTGGTTAGACATTTATATAGTTTATAAAACGTTCCCCCTAATTGCTCCTTCTCTCCTCTGATTTTCCTCCTAGCCACTAAATTAATGCTGACTGCATCCCCTCTGCCATACTCCCCATCTCCATGACTATCTATCAACTACTAATTTGTACTTCTTTAATCCTTCACCCCATCCTCCCAGCCCCCTAACTCCACCTCCCCTCTCTCCGTCACCAAATTGTCCACTATATTTGTGAGTCTGTTTTTGATTAGTTTGTTCTTTTTGTTCCTTATATTCTGCATATAAGCGACATCATATGGTATTTATCTTTCTCTGTCTGACTTATTTCACTCAGCATAATAACCTCTAGGACCAACCATGTCGTTGCAAATGATAGGATTTAATTATTTTAATGGCTGAGTAATATTCCATTGTATATATGAACCATAACTTCTTTATCCAATCGTCCATTGATGGGCATTTAGGTTAGTTCCATATCTTGCCTATTGTAAATTGGGCTGCCATGAATATTAGGGTGCATAGATCTTTATGAATCATTGTTTTGATTTTCTTTGGATAAATACCCAGCAGTGCAATTGCTAGGTCAAAAGGTATATCCATTTTTAATTTTTTGAGAAACCTCTATACTGTTTTCCATAGTGGCTGTACAAATTTGCAATCTCACCAACAATGAATGTATGAGGGTTTCCTTTTCTCAACGTTCTTGTCAACACTTGTTCTTTGTGGTGTAAAGTTTTTGCTACATCATTTTCTCTGGGACATTTTTATCCTTTTTATTATAAGAACTTTCTACATTGATGTCACTTTCACTACATTCTTTTGAGAGCAAATTTAGTCTTTCAAAAAACGGCAATATTAGCATTTCCACATTAGCTATATCATCTATAATTCCATTTGTGTTTGATTCAAATTGCACTTCCGGGAGTATTTGAGATCTTGCTCCTGGCATAGGTCAACAGTTTAGTTCAAATAAATTCTTATAACAGCAATAAAAAAAAAATTGTACTTCCAACATGATCACTTTTCATGATGCTCATTTTTTTTTTTTTATTTACATAGTACTTCATGGACTGATGAGCTAAATAATGAAGTTTGTACTTTGTAGAATTACTTACAGCTACTATGCCATGCTAACTGAAATGCAGTAACTGAAATTTGAATGATGTTGGTGGGGGACTAATATTATTTATGATATCTGTGCACATTAGAACCATTGCAAAGCCAGGATAGCCTGTACTATGTTTTCTTTCTTTGTGACTTCTTTTTGACCCATGAGTTATTAAAAAATGCGTTTAATTTCCAAATATTTGGAGATTTTTCCAGATATTTTATTATTGCTTTTATTTTAATTCTATTTTGAGCAGAGGACATATTCTATATGATTTAAGTATTTTTAAATGTACTGAGATTTGTTTTATGGTCTAAAATATGGTCTATATTAGTCAATGTTCCATGTGCGCATGAAAAGAATGTGTATCCCGTTGTTATTGAGCATAGCATTATATTAAGTCAAGTTGGCCTGTAGTGTTCTTAAGGTCTCTAAATGTTTACTGATTTTCTATTGTTTTTTTCCTTTCAAGTACTGAGAGAAGTATTGAAATTTTCAGCTATCATTGTAGATTTGACTATTTCTCAATTCATCAGTTTTTGTTTCACATATTTTGAAGCTCTATTAATAAGATTATGTATTTTTGGGATTGCATATACTCCTGACAAATTGACCCTGTTATTATTATGAAATGACCTTTCTAGCCTTTAATTATATTCCTTTTCCTGAAATCTATTTGTCTAACATTAAAAGTTATTCTAGCTTTTTTGTGATTAGTGTTGACATAGTATAATTTTTTTCCATCCTTTTATTTTCAATTTATCCTTATCTTTATATTTAAGGGTATTTCCCGTAGCAGCTTGTAGTGGATCTTGCTTTTCATCCAGACTGGCAATCTCTGCCTTTTAATTGGAGTGTAAATTATTATAAAAAGGAGATAATTTATATTTAGTATAATTATCGAAATACTCATTATGTTTATATTTTTTAAACATGTGAGCATATTTTAAAAATATTTTTTTATTTTTCAAATACAGTAGCATATGATATTATATTAATTTCAGGTGTACAACATAGTGATTAGACATTTATATAATTTACAAAGTGATCACACTAATAAATCTAGTACCCATCTGATATCACACATAATTATTACATCATTGACTATATTTCTTATGCTATACTTTACATCTCAATAACTATTTTGTAACTACTGATTTTTACTTCTTAATCCCTTCCCCTTAATCATCTACCCCCTAAATCCCTTCCCATGGGGCAACCATCAAAATGTTCTCTGTATTTATGAGTTTGTTCCTGTTTTGTTTGTTTATTTTGTTCTTTAGATTGTATATGTAAGTGAAATCATATGGCATTTGTCTTTCTCTGTCTGATTTACTCCACTCAGCACAATACCCTCTAGGTCCATCCACGTTGTTGCAGATGGCAAGATTTCATCCCTTTTAATGGCTGAGCAATATTCCATTTTATATATGTATCCATTGATAGACACCCAGATTGCCTCCATATCTTGACTATTATAAATAATGCTACAATGAACATATGATTACATGTCTTATTGAAGTAGTGTTTTGTGTTTCTTCAAATAAATACCCAGAAATGGGATTACTGGGTCCTTCTTTGTCTCTTGTTATAGTCTTTGTTTTAAAGTCCATTTTGTCTCATATAAGTATTGCTACCCCAGCTTTTGTGTTTGTTTCCATTTTCATGAAACATCTTTTTCTATCCCTTTACTTTCAGTCTGTGTGTATCTTTCAGTCTGAAATGAGTCTTCTGTAGGCAGCATATGTAAGGGGCTTGTTTGCTTATCCATTCAGCCACCCTATTTTTCGATTAGAGCACTTAATCCATTTACATGAAGAGTAATTGTTGATAAATATGTAGTAGTTTCCATTTTACTATATATATTTTTTATCTTTTTTTCCCCTTCTTCTTTTTTTCTTAAAGATGTCCCTCCAACATTTCCTCTAATATTAGCTTGGTAGTAATGAATTCCTTTAGTTTTTTCTTGTCTGTGAAGCTCTTTATTGGTCCTTCAATTCTAAATAATAGTTTTGCTGAATAATCTTGGTTGTGGGTGTTTACTTTTCATCACTTGGAATAATTCCTGTCATTCTCTTCCAGCCTGTAAAGTTTCTGTTGAGAAATAAACTGACAATCTTATGGGAGCTCCCTTGTAGATCACTAATTGCTTTTCTCTTGATGCTTTTAAGATCCTCTCTTTGTCTTTAACCTTGGCATTTTAATTATAATGTGTCTTGGTGTGGGCCTCTTTGGGTTTATCGTGTTTGGGATTCTCTGCACTTCCTGGGCTGTATGTCTATTTCCTTTACCAGGTTAGGGAAATTTTTCATCATTATTTCTTCAAATAGATTTCCAATTGTTTGTTCTCTCTCTTCTCCTCTTCTCCTTCTGGTACCCCAATGATGAGAATGTTGGTACGCTTGATGTTGTCCCAGAAGCCCTTTAAATTATCCTTTTTTTTTATTTTGGATTCTTTTTTCTTGTTGCTGTTGTGATTGGGCATTTTCTTCTACCTTGTCTTCTAAATTGCTGATTTGATCCTCTGCTTCGTCTATTGTACTGCTGATTCCTCTTAAGGTAGTCTTTATTTCAGTTACTGATTTTTTTTCATTTCTGACTGTTTCTTTTTTATATTTTCTATCTCTTTGGTAAAATTTTCACTGAGTTTATCTACTCTTCTTCTAAGTTCATTGAGTATCCTTATAACTAGTGTTTTGAACTCTGCATCTGGTAGATTGTTTGTCTCCATTTTGTTTAGTTCTTTTTTTGGAGCTTTGTCCTTTTCTTTCATTTGGGACATGTTTCTTTGTCTCTCCACTTGGCTGCATTTCTGGTTTTTTTTTTAATGTATTAGATAAGGCTGTTATGTCTCCAAGTCTTAGTAGAATGGCCTTAGGTAATAAGTGTCCCGTGGGGTTCAGTGTCATAGTTTTCCTGGTCACCTGAACTGGGTGCTCCAAGTGTGTCCATTGTATGAGTTGTGTGTTCCCTCCTGTTGTAGTTGAACTTTGGTTGCTATTTGCATATCAATGGGAGGAAGTGACCCTCAGGCTGATTGATTGTGAGGACTGGCTAGTGACTACAGTGGAGGAGCTGTTGCACAAGTCTGACCATACAGAGAAAAATTCGCTTTAGCAGAGCTCTGGTGCCTTCCCAGTCTGCCCTTGGGTATGTCGTCCTTGGATGTGGCCCTGGGTGGTGCTCTGGCTCAGACCGAAGCTAGCCACTGGGCATGCAGGCTGATGCCTCCTGGGGGAGACCCCGCTATAGGCCAGGTTCAGCTGCAGCCTGTACCTTGCTCAGGGCCACAAAGCAATACTCAGATGGCAGCCACCCACAATGGGCTTGGATGTACCAAGTGGTCAAGCTGGGAACCAAGGCTGACTGCCACTAGTACTGGACTTAAGACTGCTCAGCATGAGGTATGGGCACACCAAGGCCAGATGCTGCTTGTTTGGGTTTTGTGAACCTTTGAGAAATTTTAGGAAAGTCCACAGTATGAGCCAAGGGAGGCGTTTGTATGGAAAATCCACTGGAAGCAACTTGAGTGGGCCTGCAAGTTGGGAGGGCAGAGTCTCAAGGAATCACCAGGGCAGGGCAACCAGGATTAGCCCAGTTGATGGAGACTCATGGTGGCTGCCTGTGTCTGCACACGGGGTACAGGGAAAGGTTCAACAAAGAAACAGTGGCCTCTACCAGCACATCTGTCTGGAAGAAATTTGCCCCTCTACCCCTCACCTGGAAGCCAGACAGTTCATTTCCCTCCCCCATATGTCCCTGGCACCGCCCCCCCCTCACTCCCCCCAGCTTCAAGCCTCTGCCTCAGCGCTGGAGCTCAGAGCAAGTTCATCAGTGGGTAAGTCTGTGTGCCTGCCCTTTAAGAGAAACATCTTGGACTCCCTCAGCCCTCTCACTCAGCCACAATCTCTGCTAATTTTGACACTCAGATATTATGGGGCTTTCTCTTCCTGGCACTGAAACCCTGGGCTAGGGAGCGGGTGTGGGGCTGGGACCCTTCACTTCTCCAGGGGGACCTCCACAGCTGAGATATCTTTCTCAATTTTTAACTTACACATGCAGATGTGAGATCGGCGCATTTCACATTTCTGACCCTCCTTCCAGTCTCAAGGTGGCTTCTTCTGTATATCCTTAGTTGGAGGACTTTTGTTCAGGTAGACTTCAGGTGAATTTCCATGGTGGTTGTTCTGTAGTTTAGCTGCAATTTTGATGTGGTTGTGAGAGGAAACAAGCACAGCATTTATCTACTTCACCAGAAATCGCAAAATATGTGAGTATATTTAAAGAGCTGTTTTAAAATCATTATATGCTAATCCTGTCACCTGTGATGACTCTGATTCTAGTGATTGGATTTCCACCTGATTATGGATTTTGTTGCTTTACTTTGTATATCTAGTAATTTTTCATTGAATGACACATTATGCTTTTGAGTGTTTTAATTTTGTTGTCTTCCTTTAAAGAATGTTGCATGTTATTTAGCTGGCAGTTAAATTACTTGCCATAAATTTTAGAGACTTATTTTTAAGTTTTGTTAGGAAGAATTTAAAATAGTCTTTATTCTAGAACTAATTTAGCTTTACTACTAAGACTACTGAATGCACTGGGTATGCAATGAGGCCTCTTTACTCTAGCTGGTAGGAACTTAAATTTCTCCCAGATTCATATGAACTCAGGAAATTATTCAGCTTAAAGTACTCAGGCAGTTTTTCTAATGGCAATGCAGCCTACTATGCACAGATTAGTATTCAGACAAGGGGTGTTAGTATTTAGACCTAAGAAGATCCTTGAAGTTCTTGTTTAACTTCTCTGGAACTCTGCTCTACAAATGAAAGCTATCTCAATCTCTTCAGTATCCTCCATCTGTAACTTCTATTTAGAGAGGCACTGAGCTCCACCTAAGTTCTCCAATTCTTTGGTTTGGAAATCGCCTGGGACAAAGGGTCATCTTGTTTATTTCCCTTCTCTCAGTGGCATCCAATATTGACAGGATAAATCTCCAGCTTCTTTACATAGTGTAACATCTGAATAGATTTTTTTTTCCTTCCCAGTATTTCAGACTTTTCCTTAGTAACCTTTATACTATGAAGACCTGGCCCAGGGAGGAAGAGGACATAAATATCTGGAATAAAGAAGCTGTTTGCTTAGCTTTGAGTTTAGATGTTAAACTTCATAAAAAGACAATATTCTTGGAAATAACACTTCCAAGAGACAAAGTTTTATGAGAAGTATTATAGCTTATTTCTACATGTCAAGAAACTAAACTTAGCTAACCACAGAGTAGACCACAGATCTGGGGTTAATGTGGGATATGAGGAAGTTCCCTCCTCACAGAAAGAGAAAATCCCCAAGGAGGTTGGGCAGGCGGGATGGCAGGGATGAGAGAAGGAAAGAGAGTAGAATCGTCTGACTTCTGCATCATGGTCAGAACTTAGAGTGGAAGTGAGGGTAGAGAAATGAAGATAATTATGGGGGAATATGAGACTGTTCTAGAACCTGTTTTTCCAGAGATAACTCAAGGGAGCGCAGGCCTTCCAGAGAAGCAGGTATTGGGCCTGGCACTCCACCTACATGGTGGGGTGGCTGAGCGTAGGGCTGAAAGTGGGCACCACAGTAGCCTCACTGAGCTCTGCACTCTTGGGTGAGGCCAGAATGTAGTACCCAGGTCCCAAGGTAGGGGATTGTGAAGTCACCAATGGGATCATCTGCTAGAGTCTGCTATTCAGGAAATCAGACTCTAATACGTTCATAGATCTTGGTACCCTGTAACCAGGTAGGTAACACTGCACAGTAGCAGAGGCCACCAGGAGAGAGGCCCATGTCTGGAGAGGATGCAGCAGTGAGTGGAGGACTGGGAGAGTTGTCTTCCTTAACACAAGACAACACAGGATCCCTGTCTTTCCCCCAGAAACTTAGAAAAGAGCAACTGAAGAGGGAGGGAGGGAAGAATCTCTAATGAACCAGATGTTTACTCCCCAAAGGATAATGTTTGAGCTGTACAATGGCTGAGACAAAAATATCCGAATTTGGATGAAAAAATTACTGATTGGGCTGAGTACTGTACAGAAAGAAAGACATTTCCTCTGCCCTCTTAGGTTCTACGGCTGGGCCTGAGAATTAAACTGAGAGAAAACATTAATAGAATAAAACTAAACAAATTTTACTTGATGTTAATATTTTTACATGGCCTGAGAGTCTTCATAGTGGAGTAATGAAGACCCAAAGAAACAACTAGGCCTGAGAGCTTTTATACCATTTTAACAAAGAACAATAAACTGTGGATATGTGACAATAGAAAAGAAAAAAAGATTTGGGCTTTTAGGAGTGGTAAATTGTGGAAAAGTGACAAGGAATTATCTGAGGGAAACTAATGGATAGTAAGGGTTATTTTAGTAAAGTTTGTACAGACTCATCTTGGCACTGACTTCCCATCTTCATTCATAAGAATGTTTTCCTCTTCCTAGTGCAGCAAGAGCACCTTCTTTGTGAGAGATTTATGCCTTATTTTTAGGCAAAAGTGGGAATTTCAGAGAGTCCTGTACCTGCTGTTCCTCAGTTGCCTTCAAGCTTGAAAGAATCAATATGGGGTAGCATGTTCTGATCCCCTCAAAACATTGAATGATATAGTACAAGGTCTCTGCTCCAGCGTGTGAGATTTACTGCAACATTGAGTCAATTCTAGAAAAAAAATCAATTATGTTACTGCATATATCTGTTATACAGCTGCTTAATTTTCACCTATTAAAAGGTTAAAAATGAAACAAAATACTCTCTGTGATGTAATCTCTCTCACCACCTGTACCTTATTTTCCAGTGTCACTAAACTGCTTCGCATCTATCACCAAAGTGACTGCTCTATGATTATCTCCTTTGTGCCTGTTAATCCCAGTAGAAGGGAGCTTTCTGAAGGCTGAGAACAAATCTCATTCACCCTTGCATTCCTAGAACACAGCACAATGCCTGCCAGATAGCAGGTGCTCAATAGATGTTAGATGGATATAGGAATTGAAAACATCTCAACACTCATGATCAAACCACCGGTGGAAAAAGGCAAGAGATTGGTAAATGATTAAAAGGCCTATATACTGTCCTCTAGAAGCTTGTCCAAGGGCTTCAGGTTCTTCCACCAAGGGCTCTGCATTGAGTTACAATGTGAACTCTTCACTACTCATTATCCATTATTAGGCATTAGCATCTTATCACAAATGAATTCAGATAAGTGGGGATGGAGAGCAGGGTACCAGAGGAAGAAAATTGTACCAAAGGATGGCTTCATAGATGTGTGACCAATTTGCACAAGGACCCCCACATTTCAAAGGGCCCATGCTTGGTTTAATGCTGTACTGTCACCATCTTCAAATTCTTAATAATTTTTCAACAAAGGGCCCTGCATTTTTATTTTGCACTTGACCTCCAAATTTACGTACATGGTCCTGGTTGGAGGATTCCAGATGGAAGGAAATGGCACAGAGAGAGAAGACGAGAATAGGCACAGGGGAAGTTATTCCCCCTTCACGTTTATGCACAACGCTCTGAGGTTAAGCTGGAAGCCAGCAGGATGGCCAGGAAGACTGAGGTAGCAGAGAAGCCTGAGTGGTCACCAACTATGTTATGTGTCTCATGCTTAGAGGTGGGCCTCTGAGACCTTGGGGTGCAGGACCTTTAGGAACATTTCACCTGCCTTGTTTACCACTGAGTTTGCAGCCTCCTCTTCTACTATGACACTTCAGTAATGCCATCCGGGTTGTGTCACCGATGGCTCAGTCTTCCTTCCTTTGAAGCTGATAACCAAGAGTTGAATGTCCCTTGCTAATGTCATATACCACTGTCCTTAGTAATACTCCAGGATGTAGTCAGACACAACGGTCATCACAGCTGTGCTGTACATGATGAAGCAATGGCAGGAGAGATGCTGCAGATTATACAATAAATTAATCATAATGTTGGACATCTTCATTTTAAATATTTTGTTTTTATAATAAACAGTGGTTACAGCCTGCTGGGAAACAGTTACAATCATTAATATGATATCTGAGAACACGTAAAACACCCTTCTGGTTGACACAGTATGGTTAGGAGTGCCCCCAATCCTTTTTACACGATTTGAAACAAAAGATGACAATCTGCTTTATCGAATGCATTTCCTCAGTGAATTCATCATTAGCATTGTCATCTTCCTTTCTAGATAAGAGTTCTTCACATACAACTAGTCAAATATTTATGTCTTTTCACATATTTTTTTCTTCAGTACAAACTGGAATGAGAACTGATGGAACACTTTGCTTTTCATCTGTAACTAAAGTAAGACCGAAAAATGACAAGCATTGTATAAAGGAAAGTCCCCTCTATGTCATTTTTATGAACATCTTTTAATCATTTAATGTGCTAGATTTAGAGCAAATCCAAAGATAATCCTTGTCCTCAGAGAAGAAATATTATATCTACAATACGTGGGAGAACACACACAAATACCTCCTCACTTCCAAAGGGGGACCATTCATTGCAGATATAGAATGCTCACGAGTGGTGTTACAGAAATCTATTATGCTACAAATATAATAATCGAAGATCAGACAGGATTTTAATCTGAATTTGAAGGAGTAGGACAGAGACTGAGATTTTGCTAATTCTCAAATTAAATAGCTAAACTTTCCTAGAGTAACATAAGTGAGAACAACACAACACTGGTGGCCACAAGGAACTACTATTTATTGGTTATGCACTGTTATATGCTATGTTCTTTGCAAATATTTCTTGTTTAGTTTGCACTAGACACTTCACATTGCTGGCAATGAGTAAATATTTGTTAAATGATAAAGATGTGAATTTAAATCTTGTGCTCCCAAACTGAAATTTTATTTGGGCTCTTTTAGTCTTACAGAAATTATTAGGTAAATGTCACCAGAATGAAGGACATCTGCTTTTAACACCCTTCTTCAATTACCATCTCCCCTACTCCTCATGCCTGCGGTGCCTCTCCTGAGACGGAGAGGGAGAAGGAGGCAGCTGCAGGGGTTGACCTCCTTACTCTGATTGGGGGTGGTTCTTCATTTTCCCATGCGGTAACTGGAAACATCAATGCTTAAGGGCTATTTTATTTGTCCTTTTTCACCACAGTAGGATCATTTTTTAGCCTTGGCTTGAACAGTACATACTGTAAAAGAAAGCTTCCCATATCTTAGAATAGATATTCAACTCTAGTAAGAAAAAATTTAAAAAGAATTATTCCATGTGTTGAATTAAATATGTCTCTTTTTAATCCCTGTATACTGGCTTTGAACTTCTGGAAGGCATTCTACCTCCTTTACATTTCCTGCCTTTAGCACCAGCTCCACAATGAACAATGTGTGTGGAACAATGGAAAGCTGGAAAGGGTCCAGGTTTTGAACAAAGTGGGAAGTTGGGATGTTGTATCAGTCACAAAGATGATGTTTAGAATAAATGGAACAGATTCTGGAAGAGGCTGATGAGTTTGAGTTTGATAATATAAGTAACCCCAGTTATAAATCACAAATTGGAAAACTGCAGCAGGCAATCAGGAGTTGAGAAGAAATTAATAAAAATGAAAAAACATATAAAATTATTCATGAAAAGTATATAGAGAAAGAAGAGAAAAATAAGGTAATTATAGTCCAAAGAAATCATGTTAATTAGGTTATAAGTAAGTTAACAGAATTATGACTTTATAATATTAGTTATAATAAGATAAAGGATACTATTCTGCTAGTAAACCTATCAGAAAGAGCTGAAATGTAAAATTTGCATGAATAATTGATATGGAAATAAAATAAGAACATAAGTGAGAGGCAGAGAGTACATGTTACCAGCAATTGGCCTGAACCTGAGACCTAGCTGCATGGTGGACCTTAGAAGGTTATGAGGTGGTAAAAATTACATCCTCTATTTTGCAGATGGTAAGAATTTGCCTGGAGAGAGAGAGAGAGAGAGAGAGAGAGAGAGAGAGAGAGAGAGAGAGAGAGAGAGAGTTTAATAAGTGGTAGTTTTCCTGACTCTCGTATCTTGCTACTTCCCTGAGACACCATGCTCTTGAACTCTGGATCAGAAGACAAAATTCCTTGGAAAGGAATCATTTTATAGGATTTAGGAAGCTTCTACTAATTTGCAATAAGCCTAGCTCAGTGCCTGACTTGCTATGAACAATGGAAGACTGGAGGGGTGGACAGATTGATGGATAGAATAGTAGCACAAACAGGAAGCTTTTAAGATTGCCAGAGAATGAAAGGATGGATCTAATGATCATTTCCTGTCACACAAATAAATGGCCCTTTGGACTGACTTGCAAGATCTTTAGTAAAAGTCCTAGGAAGAGGAGTTCTAAAGAAAATCTAAAGGAGAGTTCTCTAAGATAATGCAACCTGCGGAGCATAGCTTTGTGTCTCTTCATATAAATGAGTGATTTTCTCACTTTGTCAAAGTTCAGACCCTGGCAGCACTGGCTTAAAAGGCCCTTCACATGAATGCTTCAGGTTCTGAGAGTCTTTGGCTCAGTGCATCATCTTTAGCTCTACAGAGCTTTGATGAGGAATCAGTTAGATGAATGTTAGTGGCAAATAGTGGTAGTGTCCCTGGAAGATGACTTTAGAGAAAGATGTAAAATGTACACATGACTTTTAAAATATACAAAGAACATATAACTTCAATTTCTCTAGCTCATTTGAACTTATGCAAAAGTCCACACTCCTCAGTAGCAGATATCAGGAAAAATTGTGAAAGACTTTGAAATGATCAAAAAGATGACTGTCTTTTCTAGTACACCCTCCTGTGTTATCTCTGCCTTCCATGGACTTTGAGCTATTTTGTCGTTCTGTAAGTTGTAGAATAGAAATAGAAATGCAAGTGTCTCTTGCAAATTGTGTCTGATAGAAAAGCAGTTAATTATTGCCCTGTGCATATTGACCAATTTGGAGAATTCATTTCAATCTTCCTGATGGTCTATATGTGTATGTGTTTCAATGGTTTGTAAATCTTAACAGTTCCCTCATAACCCAACTTAATAAAATCTTTAACACATGAGAATCATAATTTTATCTTTTAAAAAAATTATCCTTTAGCATAAGGGAAAACTGACTCTGAGCTTGACAATTTATGATCTCACTATTTCTTCTGGTTTCGTCTGTTTCAGGGAACTGCTCAGCCTTCTTGTTTATTACACCTTCCACCCACTGCTCCTTTCCAAGGTGGCATCTTGATGTGAGAGGGACAAGGCTCATGTGACTTGTGGTGGTAGAAGAGAGACCAGACCTGAGGCTTACATGGTGCCTGTGTGGTCATTCGGCTATCATCCGGCATCTTTCACAGGAGACTGTGGACCCAGACATATACAACGTCTTCATCTTCACCATGGGTCTTGGTGTTCCACAGCATGGCATATGGAACTCTCTTGTTACAGCGTATGTCTGTGTAGTCCATGGGAAGCCTAGAGTGCTGCCTCAGGTACCTCTGTCCAGCCACTGTGGCTCCTACTCCATGCTGACATGGCTGGATCGCAGACAAGCTGTTAGGCCCAGAATGATCTGTTTTTCCTATACCCAAATGCATATTTCTGCCACTGAAGTGATATTTTACAGGTCTGAACCTTCTGCCTTCTCTCTTCTCCTTCCCATCATTCACCAAGACAAAATGGGCAGGCATTTCACTTGCTTTTGCTTTCTGATGGACCTTTCCCCAACACGTGCCCTTCTGAAGTGTCACTTGCTCTCCGTCTTTCCCCTTGGACTATAATGGCAAAATGGTCATTACATACATGATGAATGGGAAAAGGAAATGAAAAACACATTGATGTAATAGCTTCAAAATATTATCACTATTATACAGGGTAATGGGGTTCTCAAAAGTAGAGATTATCACAGGAAGACAGAGCCAGGGGAAGAGACAGAAATTGTGGAAACTAGAAAATAGTTGAGAAAGCTGCTTAAACAAGGACAGCAAAGACACTCTCTAAGACACTTCTTGTGAGTTTGGATAATGGAATATCTTTATGAATACACTTGCATGAGAGGCGATTATTCTGAACCACCATTTAAAAACTCAATTACTTTATTTTGGGCTATTACCTTACTAAAAACCCTTATTGGCCCCTGGGGATAAATACATTTAAAAAATTTGCTAGTCAACCACATGCTTAAAAATAGATTTAGGAAATTTGCCAAGAAGAAACATTATCTCACTATTCTGTAGAACTCAGTTTCTATCGTTTCCTAATTAAAAAGAAAAGGAAGACAATTTACTATTTCTTGAACTTTTCTTGTTTCCTCTAAGGCCAGAAAATGAGAGTGATTCTGATATTATAGAAACTCTCAAAAGGCAAATAATATTCTCAAAAAGTATGAAAAAAGTAATTTCAATCAAGTTTCAAGTACTCAGTTGAAGTATAAATTCAAATACGATGTGTTGAGAAGGTGTGTACTTTTTCCCTTTTCTCTCCAAGGAGACAGACATTGTGCCCGTGGGACAGAAGCTTTTGGCTTTGGATAGCAATTATGATGATACTTCCTTAGACAATTGCGTCAACACTTGCAGGGTAAGCAGCTCCTTATATGGAAAAATGGTGATGAAAATGGGATTATATAATTAAAAGAACAAATGATTTTTCAATGTATCATGATCAGTATTAACCTATGTATAATTTCCTATGAATTAATTACATGACCTTATAAAATAAACTTTTACATTCACACACACATATACACTTAGTCATCCTGGAAATAAATGCTTGGCTCTTTCTTCGTTTTGGAGACATGTGTTGGATTCATTCTCTGAGGAAGTTAGTGGCAAATGGTTCTTACCATTGATGGTACAGAGAGAGACACAAGAGTACTAGTTTCTCAGTAGTTTATGAGGTGCATACTAGTTCAGTGTTTGTCCTATAGTATAAATGTAAATTTATATCTTTGCTGGCTACACCTACATATGCTGACACATTAGGTATACATTATACTATGTATGTCCATATACACATTTCTCCATATAAAAACATTAACTCTGAAACATTTCTTGTTTTAAATCAGATCATGGAATATATGCCACCATCCTTTAACATTTATGAGGATCTGTTCTGAGCCAAATGCTGGAAAAAGAACGATGGAAAGGAGGGAGTCTTTGTTCAGAGAGAATGTACTCTAGTTGGACATTGACTTAGTCTCCCAGAATTTGGGTCATTGCTTTCTACGTTTCCTTGACCTTGGGTTTCTGCTCCACAGCACCAATACAAAAATCACAGCCCAGCCTTGCCCTGGGTGAGCTCTGCCTTCTGGAAGCTATGGCAGGATTGCAGTGTTTTGCAATTATCATAAAGTACTTTCCTTTTGAGACACATCCTAAATTCTGTTGATGTGTACTCAGTCTTTATAGCTCATTGTTTTGTATGGCAGAGAAGGCTGCTTCTAGCTGTCTGTTCCTCACTCAGTGATTTGTTTAGAACTTGACAAATTTAAGAAACAATGAATTCGAACTACATGAGAACTGTAAAAATCATAGTCCTTTTTTTCATAAACAGTAATCTTGCTTCAAGATCATCTTCACTACACTGTGGATCCATAGTGATCACAAGGATAATAGTGTTGATGATGGTGACAATTATTATAGCTGTTGATGAGCTGTGCTCTCTGAATAATACCTCCTGAGACCAGTGCTCACAGTGGTTAGATGTTCCTTCCCAGAGAGCACCATGTTGAATACACAGGAGGGGTAAAAGTGAACAGGCCAGGTGAGCCCTGGATCTGAATAGGTGCTACTGAGCTTTGGGACCTGTAGTACATCAGGTATAGGGAATGTCTGTCTCCTGACAATCATTCAGAACTAGAGTTGTCTTGGATGACTGGTCAACTGCAGGGAAGGGAAATGAATCCTTTTTCTCTGCCTTCCTAGGTTCTCTGTCTGGGGCCCTACAAATTAGAGTGACAAAAGACTGATTAAGAAGAGGAACCAGAGTTTATTAAAGCATGTGTAGCACATACACCTGAGAAAACTCAGTGATGAGTAACTCAAAAGGGTAGTTAGAATTGGTGCTTATATAGCATCTTAATAAATAACAATAACTTTGGAGAGAAGTCACAAGACAATGGAAAAGGGGTTTAGGTTTTAAGGGGTAGCAAACTGTGGGAGATAAATGTATGAGAGGAACTAATGGAAGACGAGAATCATTTTAGTAAGATTTGTTGTAGAGATTCTTCTGGTGTTGTCTCTGGGTTGGTAAGAGTTAAGGGTTGCCTCCTGTGATTAAGAATCATCCTACCCTTCCTGGTAGAGAGGGGGAGGCCAGAGTTTCTTGTGTCTGCTTCTTCTCAATTGCCTTCAGCTCAAAATAACTCTCATGCCAAATTGTTATACTTTGGGGCAGCATTTTCTGATTTTCTGTACAACCCGGGAAAAGGTGACCACGGTCAGGACAGCTCTGTTTTGTCTTGGTTCTCACATGAGGAGCATGAACTCCAGTTTATAAAGGGATTAAAGGTGTTGCCTTGAAGATTTTCGCTCCCATAATAGGGAACCATGTAGTCTCGTAGACAGCGTGGTACCCACCTGCATTTATTGTTTACCATGTCTCAGGGCTTGTGCTAAGGACTTTACACATATTAGATCGTTCAGTCCTCAAAACAACCCTGAAGGAAGTACTGTCCTAATTCTTTTTATAGATGAGATCTTTGAAGTGTAAATAAATTTTCTTGCCCAAAATTCAGAGTTAAGGGAGGTACTGGAGGTGAAACCTTTCATTAAATAAAGCCCACGGGGTTAATGCTGACAGCAGTATTATGCTGCAGGCACTACTCCAGCCCCATTTTTTACATACCAGGAAATGTGAGTGAGTAGAGAGACTGTAACCAGCCCCAAGGAGAGTACATTGCAGAGCTCGGGTTTGAAGTCAGGTTTGCCAGAATCCAGAACCCGTTTCCTTCTTGTCAGCCCAGAGTTGTCCCTCTGTGAGAGGCCTCTACCCCTCCCTCTGAGATGTCCTTCAGGGACTTCGAGATATTGGGCATCCTAAGCATGAAACTACCCCTTTCCTATACTCTGCTTAGGAAATTGATTATGTTTTTGTGATCAACGTGTTCCTTTGCTACTCCTCCCTCTTCTGTTGTCTGTATACAATTCTGGACTTGCTTGTTTCCATCTTTTCATTCTTCCTCTTAGCTCATGACTTACCTTAATTAAGTAATGTGTTCCAGGTACCTAGCAGGCCTGGCACAGAGCAGGCACTGAATACAGGGTTGGTGACTCAGGAAGGTATGACAATGGATCATGTGTTACCTTCCCAGAAAGCTTTGTATTAACAGTGGTCATAAATGCAATGAACAAGAGCAGGGGTCCCCAACCCCTGGGATGCGAACCAGTACCAGTCTGTCGCTTGTTCGGAGCCAGGCTGCATAGCAGGAGGTGAGCGGCGGTTGAGCAAGCGAAGTTTCATCTGTATTTGCAGCCACTCCCCAGCACTAGCATCACCACCTCAGCTCCACTTCAGATCATCAGGCAGTAGATTCTCATAGGAGCACTGGTCCCTGGTGCCAAAAAGGTTGAGGACTGCTTAACTAGGGGACAGACTGAAGATGAGACTTTCAGACAAAACCCTAGCCCCTGGGTCATCGCATGGACCATCCTCCCCTGCCTTAGAAAGTAGTTCTATGGAAGAACAGTGAAGAAGCCTCACTATGGAGACCTAGGGCTGGTGTGCCTGTGCATACAGAAGGCATCTAATAGGTGTTTGGTGTCCCCAAGGCAACTGCGGCAGCAACTCATCAAGCAGAGCAGTTGACAGCATTCTCTTGTTGTGTTTTCTCCACCACACTCAAATCTTTTGTAGAAAGAGCAAAGGATCACAAGTCTAGAAAGCAAAGTCTACCTTATTCATCACTTATCAGCGGTGTGATTTTAGAAGTCACTTAGCCTCTCTAAGCATTCATTTTGTCATCTCTAAAATAGGAAGTATAACACATGACCTGATTACCTCCTAGGGTTATATAGATCAAAAACGATTGTAAAAATGAAAGTCCTTTTAAACCAAAGCACTCCGCTTGTCTGAGGTATTATCTTTATCATGTACTCAGTTTTCCCAGGGTGATTTATGTTTATAGATCCCTTTGATACCTCTCAGGAAATTCCTGGCAGTCCTGACAGTCAGATGTAGTTTACTCGTCTCTAGGTTTTAAGACATGCTGGGAGATTCTTCTCATAAAATTTCTTATAAAATTTTCTATCTTTCTGGGGCTTCCATTTTTTGGCCTCTGTAAAATGACTGTATGATGTGCCTTTAGGCCAGTAAGTAGAAACCACATCCCTCTTATCTCTGTTCTGAGAAGGAGGTCAAATTACAGGTCCTGTGAGAAGGGAACTTCTTGGTTCCTTTTCTTGCTGAGGCTAAGGCTTAACTGCTACTCGCCACCCCCAACTCCCCTCCCCTCCCCCGTCCCCAGGTACATGATGGGGCTAACCGAGGATCACCCCGGTAACACAAGTGCAAAGGCAGGTGGCCCCATAGAAGATCAGGGATTTGTGAGTAGAAAAAACAATTCTTTACAATAATGATAGGACAAGGGGCATGGGAAGAAAGGGCCAGTATCTATCAGAGAGGATTGAGAAGTGGCTGGAAGCAGGAGAGAGGGTGAGGAGAGTCTGGGTGGAGCGAGGAGGGAGTTTTGGTGGTGGTGTGGGCCTATCTAGGCTGGGGTCCCGAGAGCAGTAAGCTCAGCCACTTGGGTTCTGCTCTTACTGCTCCTAATTCCCACTGTTAATGTAAGAAATGTTCAAACCTGTAGAGAATTTTCATTAGAGTTTATTTGAGACAAACTGACAACATATGCCAGGGAACAAGATCTCAAATGTTCCCGGAGAATAATAGTTTTGCAGTTTCTTTAATGCATTTGAAATTAGGGAGGGAAGATAAAGAAGATTACGTGGAGGTGGGAGAAACAAGCAGAGGTCTGGATTACAGAATAGTTAAGGTTCTGTGCTCTCTTGCTAGCTTTAGAAGGAGGGACCTGAAAGGGCGGTGATAGAAGGAGGGATTTGAAAGAGGTCCTTTCAAAGGTGTATAAACCTAGATGCACAGAAATGATGGACAGAGCTTGCTTAAGGTAAAATAAACCTTTTAGTAAAGAAGTTACATGCCTGGGCGTAACTATGCACTCTGGCTGCCAAGTTAGGCATTTATGATCAGATCCTGTGAGGCTGCTTTCCATAGAACTTCTTTTTTGTCTACACTCTTAGTAATGACTTTCTTCTTACTGCTTTTTTTTCCCTTCAGACATCATGTTTTCAATGATGTAAGAAGTAGGGATTTGGTTTTGTTTTGTTTTGCAATGGCTAGTGAGGGTGAGAGGCAAGCAAAGACATTCTTGCTCCGGTTGAAGTCTTGCCTGGACTGTCAGGAGGGCTCAAGGTCTACACTTGCTGTGTCTTATCAGCTTTGGGTTCTCTAAGGGAAGACGTTGTAGAAAGGGGGCTAACTTGGCCAGAAAATGCAAGCCTCACCAGCCATGTTTGATAAATGCTCTGTTGTCTGCTCCAGTCCCTGGGAAGCTGAGATTACATTATGCTTGGTTTTCATCATCTCCTTGGCCCAGTTCAGGGCCCTAGGCTAGAATGAGGTCTCTAACCATGAAGGCAATCTAAAGACCTGAAAGAAAAAAAAAAAATCACAACTTCTTTAGAATTGTGAGGGGATGTAGCAAGTTCTAATCTCACCACTGATCTTTTTCCACAAAAGTAACTGAGTTTCAGAGTCAGGACCGCCTCCTAAGTTTGAGCAGGTTGTTCACCGCCCAGTTCTAGGGGATGCCAGTCACACTGTTGTCATTAGAGACTTGTTTTTCCACTGGGGGTGGTATAGGGTCCTGACAGTTGGGTGTATTTCCCTGCTGTGCATGGGGGCACTAGCAGCTGTGTTGCTCTGGGGAGAAAATTGACTTATTCGAGGGATATAAAGAAGGGAAATATTCATGATTTACTGCCATTCTTAGCTGATTAAAGTCATTCAAACCATTGTTTACTAACATTTACTGAGCATTTTCTAAATAGTAACAATTACCTCTATTTCACACATGGGGAAATAAGACACAAAGAGGTCAAGTTAATTTTCTCAAGGCTGCACAGCCATTAATGGCAGAACCAGAATTTGAACCTAGGTGGTCAGGCATCGGTGCCTATACTCTTAATCATCTCAGTTATCAAGACTGTATCTTCATTCTGGTAAAGACTTTATTAACCCAGAGGATCTCTGGTGAAATAAGTTGAGGGGAAGTGGCTAATCACCAATGTATGACTCCTACCTTATTCTAGTTTGCCCAGCAAAGAGAATAAACTACAGAGGCACCTTATGGCTGTGACCCTTACCTCCACATTATTATTTACCGTTAGTTAGCTCTGGACTTAGTCTTGGTTTGCATGTATTTCATAGATATAATATAACCACAGCATCAGAGGTTTTCATAATATAGAGGTTTTCTTGTTATACTGTTTGTTTATAATGATGGACATAATAGCAAGTTACATTTGAATAATTATCTAGTTTACAAAGTGCCTCCACATTTATTTCCTCACTTCACAGCAACTGTAAGAGAAGCATTATTATTCCATATTACGAACAGGAAACTGAAGTTCAAAGAATTTCCAGAGAGACAGAGGTAAAGATTGTTCTCAGTCCAGGTATTCTGGCTCTTAATTCTATGTTCTTTTTACTATATACCATATGGATCTCTATATTGATGTGTGCATGTGTATCTAACTATATACGTACTTTAAATTTTAATTTGATTGGACAGTATGATTTTGAAAAGCACTTTGCCAGATACACTGAGGATTTCTACGTGAGTTTTGCCATGTTTCCTGGGGGTAGCATAGGTCCAGTTTGTGGGGATTTATTGGTGACACAGGCTTTGAGATGACTCGAAATCACTGCCATCAGGCCTCCCTGGGAAATGAATTTTCCCACTCTATCTCTTTATCAATTTTATGTGCTTATATGATCAGTTCCCAAAACTTTAAGACTCATTATTTTCCACTCCTGGGGGGACATTTGTGAAATTTCCCCATTTTCTCTACAAGGAATTTCAAGTTAGTCACTCTCCTTTACTTTGACTTTTGAGATTTCATATACACTGTTCTCAATAGCACAAAAAGAAATTTCCACAGAGGAAGCCCACAGTCAGATGGAAAACAAATACCCACAAAGCCCAGGCATTCAAGTGACTAAGCCAATCAAGGTGTGTTTAACACGTATTTTCAACCAGGAACTTGGAATTCCCTGCAGACTTCCAAACATGTGCTTCTTATCCACGCCCCTTTCAATGTGTTATAGTCGTTTTCACTAAGGAGCTAGAAGACTCTGCATTAGAGACCATGCATAGTAATAGGAATGGAGAAGCAAATTTTATTACCTTCCCAGTTAGACCTATCTTGGTCATTAACTGATCTTCCCTCTGATACCCCTCAGTTTTGCGGAGTGCCCTTGACTACCTACTTTTTATCTCAAATCCATCCACACCTCCTTGAGGAAACAAAATATACCATGTGAACCACTTGTAACGTTATTTCTTCTCAAACACTTAATTGAGTTGGGGCTCATTTGTACTCCAGCGGAAGCTGTCCAAGGAAACTCCCACAGTTTTCAGGAAATGTTGCTTTAGTGACTCAAAAACTATACTAATTTGGCATTATTAAAGTGTTTCTAGTTTGAAGTGATTTATACTTTATCTAATCATAAAAGAGCATATTTCTTCTGTGACACAGGACACCTCTTTGTGACCTAGGGTAAATTACTTAAGCTATCTCCCTCCAGTTTCCTCAGCTGCAGAAAAAAAAAAAAAAAAA